>NC_139626.1:43221791-43234291 GCF_964638095.1 Poromitra crassiceps | reverse complement strand
AGGGCCTGGACGACGACAAACTGCAGAGGCTCAACTGTGTGGACATCTCCAGCATGAACCTCAACCACCACCGGAACCCCACCCAGACGATGACCCTGAACCGGAATCGCTCCGTGTCCTACTCCACCCAGACCAGCAACGGCAGCACGGGCAGCACCGGCAGCAGCCAGTCCGAGGCCAGCAGCGGCAGCGCCGTGAGCACGCCCAGCCCGGTGACGCGCGCCCGCAGCCACAGCACAGCGGCGGGCTCCAGTAAGAGAGGAGGCATGTACTTAGAGGGTTTCGATCCCTTCAGCGTCGTCCAGCAGGCGTCCAACCAACAGCCGACACCCCAGCCCACGTCCGCCCCGCCCGCCCCGTGCCAAGCTGGCAACGGGGCGACCGTCGCCGAGCGGAACCACAGGAACAACTGCAGCGTTCGAGACAATAGCAGGCGAGCGGAAGAAGAAGAGGACGAGGACGGAGTGATCTTCTTCTACTTACCCGAAGGTCACAAGCCCGGCACTTTTCCCAAGGCCCTGCAGGACGGGAGTTCGCGCAGCAACAACAACGGGAACGACAACGGGAACCCGGTGACCCTCAGGGGGCGGCAGAGCAGGCGCCGGCACCGCGGCTCCGAGGGCTCCGTCGACAGCCGCCTCAGTTTTTACGACAACGTGCCCCACACCGAGAGAGAGGAGGAGGACGAGGAGGAAGAAGGGGACGAACGCAAACTGGAGGAGGTGCTCCAGGACGTCAGCGCCCGCCAGCGTTACGTGAACGCCTGGTCAGAGGCCGTGACCGGAGAGGAGGAGGAAGAGGAGGAGGATGAAGAGGAGGAAGGAGACTCCGATTCGGCGTTGGACTCCGCCTCCCCGTGCCCGTCCTCCCCTCTGCAGAACCGGCTGGAGGAGACCGAGAACGGGAGCGATCAGGACAGCACAGGGAACCCCCTGGGGGAGGATCAGGACAGCACAGGGAACCCCCTGGGAGAGGGCGAAGAGGGGATGAGGGAGAGGAGGGACTCCGGTGTGGGCGCATCTCTAACCCGCACCAACAGGTCAGTGAAGGGAATCTAAAATGTCTTCTTGACGGATTCATAGATCCTATCACAGATCCTATCACAGATCCTATCACCGTTAAGAGAGAGAAATACCACAATCAACGCTGCAGGCTCCCCAACAGGCTCATACTCTCAGTCGGGTCCTGTAAAGCAACTGCCAAACATTACTTCAGCGCATGAATAGCCCAAGGAGAAAGGGACATAGAAGGAAGGAGAAGACAAATGTGAGTCCAATAGAAAGAGAAATGCCAATGTAACAACAATGAGACGAGTTTCCCATAGAAAGAGACAGACAGGGATAAACGTTGAGGGGGGGGGGGGGGGTGGGGGGACACGTTGAGACTGCTCGCCTTACGTAACGCCACTGAATACTCTGGAATGCTCCTTGGTCTCCATAGGGATTGTTGCCATTCCTTCAGGAATCCACGGGCAGAATAACATTCAGGAACGGGGGGGGGCTCCAGTCGTCTAGACAACCTGTTGATTGACAGCGTACATAAATCCGTGTAATCCCAAAACCAATCACTTAGGGCTAGCGATACTGTGTGACTAAACACAAGAAATGCTTAGCTCATCTTTCTTCTCCTCTTCTCCCATCTCTTCTGGTTTCTGGTGCCCTGACTCTCCTGTCCCCCCGCCCAGGCCTCAGAAACTGCGCTGGCCCAGCTTCCAGAACTCCCACCGGCCCAGCCTGGCCTCGGCCCAGCTGCAGATCGGCTGCCAGTCGGTGCTGCAGATGAATCTGCTGCAGAAGCTCTCTCTGCTGCAGCTCACCGCCCTGCTGGAGAAGCACACCCCCACCAACAAACATGGCTTCAGCTGGTGAGTGGACTGGAAGGGGCATGCAGTGTACTCTGTAGGCCGCTTACTGTGTGAGCAGGTGTGGGGATCCACATGACATTAGGGCCGGCTATCATTTGAAAACGTACGATACCAGTACCAATTGTGTTGGGCAAGTTACTTTCAAAATGTAATATACTACATATTACTAGTTATCTCGTTACTTATTACACTTGGACCACCAGGAAGAGTAGTCTCACCTTGGTGCAGACTAATGGGGATCCACAATAAACAATAAACAATAAACACTACTTTTGCATTACTTTTACCAAAACAACAGCAGCAGCAGAATGACATCGCCGCCCCGGAACCATCCCGAAAAATAATTTCAACGGCCTTGAAGTCGGTGTAAACTATCCAAAATTCGAAATGTTATTTTTTTCCTTTGTTATTGTCATCTATAGTGGTTTTTTGCATAAAGTTTGATTAGGAAATGATTGTATCTTTTTTTAAATATGTCCTTTGATTAACTCAATTTGTAACTTGAGTTACTTGACAAAGTAACTGGTATAATATTACTGAAATCCTATAAGTCATAAATGACATTACTGAGTTACTGCTAAAAGTAATATATTACAATGTAATATGTTACTTTTGTAATGAGTTACCCCCAACACTGCCAATAGAGTACTTCTTTTGATAGGCTTTTTCCTACTTCATCTCGGCACGCTGCACTGCCAACTCGCACTGGGTTATTTCGGTCGATACCTTATTAACGATATCAAGTACCTCTACCACCCGGCCCTAACGCACATTGGTTTTTCCCAAATCATTTTTATAATGCTGTCACATCCGACCACTTGTGCCTCGTAATCGAACCCATTCAATCTATCCGTCCACTTAGCAGCCGTTCCACCCCCCCCCCCCCCCCCCCCACCACCACCCCCTCCATCCTGCCATCTCGCTATCCCGTCCATCTGCAGGTGGTTGTATGGCGTACTGACGGCTGTCTCCAGAGCTTGGGTTTCACATTCTTTTCCCAGGCCCGTAATTGCTGGGAAGGGGGGTGTACATTGTCTTTTTCTCAACGGGGCAATCATAGGCGTTCACACGCACGGCGTTAGAGAGCAGGGGCTGGAGGCTGCAACGATCTCAACGCCCTCCGCAATTATCCCTCCACCACCTCCGTCGCGCCCATCTCTCCAGCGCTGGCCTGACCTCACGCTACATTGCGCCTGATGATTGCCCCATGTCACCCAATATCCCCCTTGTTACTGTATCCAATATCCCCCTTGTTACTCTATCCAATATCCCCCTTGTTACTGTATCTTATCCAATATCCCCCTTGTTACTGTATCTAATCCAATATCCCCCTTGTTACTGTATCTTATCCAGTATCCCCCTTGTTACTGTATCTTATCCAATATCCCCCTTGTTACTGTATCTAATCCAATATCCCCCTTGTTACTGTATCTAATCCAATATCCCCCTTGTTACTCTATCCAATATCCCCCTTGTTACTGTATCTTATCCAATATCCCCCTTGTTACTGTATCTTATCCAATATCCCCCTTGTTACTGTATCTTATCCAATATCCCCCTTGTTACTGTATCTTATCCAATACCCCCTTGTTACTGTATCTTATCCAGTATCCCCCTTGTTACTGTATCTTATCCAATATCCCCCTTGTTACTGTATCTAATCCAATATCCCCCTTGTTACTGTATCTTATCCAATATCCCCCTTGTTACTGTATCTTATCCAATATCCCCCTTGTTACTGTATCTTATCCAATATCCCCCTTGTTACTGTATCTTATCCAATATCCCCCTTGTTACTGTATCTATCCAATATCCCCCTTGTTACTGTATCTTATCTAATATCCCCCTTGTTACTTAAGCAATATAGCATGAGAGCCAGTGTGTTGTGGCAAATATATCCCGCTGCTCAGCTGAGCAGCGGGATATATGCCACAACACACGCTGCTCGAGTGCTATATTGCTTTTATAAAACGGTTTCCAAGTATGATAATATAATAATAATAATAATACTATAAGTCCGACTGGCATGTCATTCTGATAGAGTCAGTTGAAACACTACTGTAAGGCGGGACCGCAAGAACGTGCGGGTGATTTGATTGGATCGTTCTGGAGACTGAAGTTGACATTGGCCAATCCTGGCACTTGCTGAGAAGCTGAGAGCTTTCTGGAAAGCCCGACACGCAGCTCGAGCGCAGCGCTGCATTCTCAGCGCTTGCTGAGAAGCTGAGAGCTTTTCTGCAAAGCCCGACACCAACTAACGTTACGGGGTTAAATGCGGGGTTAACAGCCTTTTTTTTGCAAAGAAGTCATTAGCCCGCGTCTATTCTTGTACAAAACATAATTTTCTGCGAAGTATTAGTAAAGTTATAAGCGAAGATCGATTCACAAGGATCTGACAGCTGTCTCCGCCATTTGTTTTTTCTACATTGTCATTTGAGGTAACCAAAGCCTTTTAGTAAGAGAGTTGCCATGGCAACTCAATAACCCATGGCCATGGGTTATTGGAGTGGGTTACTGGATTTATACAATGGCTGTGAACCAATCAGATTGCTTGATTTGAGAGAGCCGTTTTATAATGTATCTTATCCAGTATCCCACTTGTTACTGTATCTTCCTTTGAGTCCTCGCAGCCCCCTCTCCCTCACGTCTCTCTCCCTATTCTCTTTGCTTCCTTATTCCTGCGTTGTTTCGCTCTTTCCCAAACTCTCTCAGGCGACGTCGCTTGAAGAGCTCCACTGAGCAAATCAATTCTTTCTATTTATAGTAGTCGGCAAACAAATTATAGGACATAACCGTTTTCCCCCCGTTTATTTGCTCATGTCAGGCAATGGCAACAGTGGATTCACTGATTTGTCGCATTTATGTCAATGTTACACAATAAGAACAACATATTTGAATTGATAGCTGTAATGTCACTCTTGTGTACCAAGCAAATACTGTTAGTGACCCAGCACACTCAGCCTCACATGTCCTTTCAAAAGAAAAATGAAGGTAATAAGCAAAAAGTGCAAAGATGTGTAATTTCCTTCCCTTGTCTCTTCTGCTCGAGGCCTTCCTTGGCCTGGGATAGAAGGCAGTCGTGACAGTCTTATGACAGGCCCCAGCTCACAGCAGCTCTCTGACAGACAGAGGCCACTTGTTGGCCCGTTGGAGGCCCGCGCATATTCAGAATTCCGGGCCGCGATCGTAATGATCTCCCTTTCCATTTTTCCAAACTGCGGTTCTGAGAAGCACGCGGAGTCGTGTGAAAGCCCGCTCTTGTCTATAGTCACGCGCACCGTCTCTCTTTCCCAAAACACACACCAACACGCACACAGATAGACACACACAGATAGACACACACACAGATAGACACACACACAGATAGACACACACAGATAGACACGCACACAGATAGACACACACACACACACACACACACACACACAGATAGACACGCACACAGATAGACACACACACAGATAGACACGCACACAGATAGACACACACACAGATAGACACACACACACACACACACACACAGATAGACACACACAGATAGACACGCACACACCCAGGCACACGCACACAGATAGAGATACACAACCATACATCTGTGGGCACATTCTTGCGAAACGATTGGAGTGGCATGTTTTCAGCCCCCGGATTAGTGGTTATAAACCTACTATTCACTTGCACACGCACCCAGGTGGACACACACACACACACACACACGCAGGCACACGCACACTAACTCACACACAGTCTCAGGTAGTGAGGCAGACGCATTGCGGATGTATAAAGCGGAGGGGCCCTCCCCTCTCCACAGCCCGGCGTACCTCCCGGCTCCGCCCCCTTCCTCCCGGCTCCGCCCCCTTCCTCTATTGTCCTCTCACCCTCTGTTTATCCACCCCCCTCATAAACCTGGAGACGGGCTTCTGCGGCCCCTTGGCTTGTGGAAATTTCCTTCACACACACACACACACACACACACACACACACACACACACACACACACACACACACACACACACACACACACACACACATAATGGTCTTCTTCAGTAGCCAGGCTAACTGTGTGGTAACTTGATTGGCGTTAGGCACAATAGTTGATGTGAACGGTGGTGAGGGAATAGCACTACACATTTTTGTAGAAATGGAATCAAGTAAAAACAGAAGAACGCCTAAAACAGGTGATCTGAGGAGAACAACTTACGTGGGACAAAACTGTCTTTTTGCTGGGTGGAATGGAAGATTTTTATGTTGATTTATCTTGTGAACCTTCAGAGAAATATCAAAGAAGTAAAATGCGAAACTGGCCAGACAATTCATGTATTATTGTTGAATCTGCTGGTTAATGATTTTTTTTTGTTATCCCCACGAGTGCCAACCAGAAACAAACTGACGATACAAAACAATCATTTTGCGTTGTCTTTCATGACACCGAATCAAATCGTACTGTAGCAGATCAAATCAAAATCAAAATTGTCGACCTGCTCAAAAATATTGAGTATTGAATCGCTAACTGCATTATCAAGATTCATATTGATATCAGGATTCATGTCAATATCCCATATAGCAGATGATCATAATAAGCTGACTGTTCTGTATGTATGTGTGTTTGTTCGTGTGTGTGTGTGTGTGTGTGTGTGTGTGTGTGTGTGTGTGTGTGTGTGTGTGTGTGTGTGTGTGTGTGTGCGCGTGCATGCATGTATGTGTTGGTTGCAGGGCTGTGCCAAAGTTTATGAAACGGATCAAGGTGCGCGACTACAAAGACCGGAATGTGTTCGGTGTGCCGCTGCAAGTCAACGTCCAGCGGACGGGTCAGCCCCTCCCACAGGGCATTCAGCAGGCCATGCGCTACTTACGCAATCAATGCCTAGACCAGGTAAGATACAGTACAAAAACACACACACACACACACAAATACATGGACACACACACATAAACACTAGTCGGGTAACTTACTCCTTGGCCCTCGATAACGAGGGAAATCACAATACAGCGATTCTGTGATCATCGATACATCGCAAGAATTCTCATCTACAATACATCCTGATATCTGTGTAACTGAAGAGGGGGGGAAATACCCCAACAAAGGCAAAAGGCATGGAATTATGTATTTATTCACACAATGAAACAATGTAACACACTGACTGCAACTTGTCCACGACTCCAACAAGTGTGACGTTACAATGTTTAAAGAAAGGATACATAATAACGCCTCATTCAAATCTTTTCAATCTGTGCAAATTAGGTTTACAGAAAAAAAAACTGCAAATGCAAAAAATACACATTTCAGGATAAATGTCACAATATGGTATCACAATATGGAGCCAGTGTATCGATAATGTGTCGCAAGAGCAGTGTTCATTTCGTCAAAACTGACGAAAACGTTTAGTCAACAGCCCTTGTTTTAGGTGACCAAAACTAAAACTAGACTACAACTATGTAAGTAAGTAACTTTATTGTCACTGTACAAGTACAATGAAAATACGTTTGGAGCAGTCCTGCAGATGCCAGTGAGAAAAACAAAAACCCCAGTACACCCATATGCATGACAGACACAAAAACAACCCCACTACTCACACAAATAAACAGCCCAGTTCATATTTGCACCATCTATATTGCAGAGTCCATAGATCCTTATTGAAGGATACAAGGATACATTGACTAAAATGTGACTAAAACTAATAAGCACTTTAGTCTAAAGACTAAGACTAAAACTAAATCTAAAACGGCTGCCAAAATTAACACTGATGGGAGAGTCTAGGCTAGAGCTATCAAACTGGTAAGGAATCTGCATATTACACAAGTAAAAGTGTTAAGAGTTAAATGTTGCTTTACGAATTTCCACGCTTGATCCAACCTGTCAACCTTGATTCCAATGTCCAATACATGTATGCCTAATTTAATTAGTTTAAAGACGGAAAACATTTTGACTAAAAGTAATAACTAAAAGTTGACTAAAATGTAATGACCTTTCGTTGTCTGTGTTGTCGTCGACTTAAAACTAGACTGAAACTATCAAGCATAGAAATCACTAAAATGTGACTAAAACTAATAAGCATTTTCATCTCAAGAAAGACTAAGACTAGGCAAGAGGAAGTATGACGATATATGGATAATTTGCCCACCTCCCCGCCCCACCCAATAAACACACATGCCCTTATGCATCGCATAGGCACGTACGCATTCTCACAGGCTTGTCATTTAGCCTCAAGTGCTGCTTTCAGAATCAGTGTGTGAGAGCCTTTCTTTGAGCAGAGTTGGAAAGAGGTGCTGGAGTTATATAACGCATGTATTTTAAGACATCTGCAATCAGTCAAGTATTCATCCACCATCTTTGTTTCATGGCTGTTACATAAGACGGAGCAGTGGATCAGAACCAGCTCCATCTCCACATGTTCTGTGTGTGTGTGTGTGTGTGTGTGTGTGTGTGTGTGTGTGTGTGTGTATATGTATACATCATTAGTGTCTCTCGCTCGCTCCTCTCTCACATACGAACTGTAGCAGGGAGGCCTGGGGAGGATCAAAAAGTTTCCAGCTGTTTAGTCACCTCTGTCAGTGTGTTTAATACAGCGAGACAGCACCATGGATCTGTGTGTGTCTGCACCAAAACATGGCTGCTGCTGCTGCGTGTACGCGACACGTGCACCAAAACATGGCTGCTGCTGCTGCGTGTACGCGACACGTGCACCAAAACATGGCTGCTGCTGCTGCGTGTACGCGACACGTGCACCAAAACATGGCTGCTGCTGCGTGTACGCGACACGTGCACCAAAACATGGCTGCTGCTGCTGCGTGTACGCAACACGTGCACCAAAACATGGCTGCTGCGTGTACGCGACACGTGCACCAAAACATGGCTGCTGCGTGTACGCTGCACGTGTGAGCGAAAGAACAAGCGGAAAAATAGCCATTAACGAAGGGCAAAATGGAGGAGCGAGAGAAGCGGGCGGTGAGCGATGGCGTTCTCTTCCGAGCCGGACAAGGAGCCTCTGTTTGGAGGTGGTGAACGCTCATGGACAAGCCAAAGGCCCTTTTCTCCTTTCCTCCCCAACACGGCCATTTTGTGCAGCCTTAAAAGGCCACCGATGATGAGGTCCCACACAACCAGAATGTGTACTGGGTTTCATCATGAGAGCGTCTCACACACACACACACACACACACACGCACACACACACACACACACACACACACACACACACACACACACACACACACACACACACACACACACACACCAAGCAGAATGTGTAGTGGGTGCCATGAGAGTGTCTCACACACACACACACACACACACACACACACACACACACACACACACACACACACACACACACACACACACACACCAAGCAGAATGTGTAGTGGGTGCCATGAGAGCGTCTCACACACACACACACACACACACACACACACACACACACACACACACCAAGCAGAATGTGTAGTGGGTGCCATGAGAGTGTCTCACACACACACACACACACACACACACCAAGCAGAATGTGTAGTGGGTGCCATGAGAGCGTCTCACACACACACACACACACACACACACACACACACACACACACACACCAAGCAGAATGTGTAGTGGGTGCCATGAGAGTGTCTCACACACACACACACACACACACACACCAAGCAGAATGTGTAGTGGGTGCCATGAGAGCGTCTCACACACACACACACACACACACACACACACACACACACACACACACACACACCAAGCAGAATGTGTAGTGGGTGCCATGAGAGCGTGTGGTAAACACAGTCAACAGGATGAGATGTGATGTAACGGTGTTGACTCTAAGCTCTGTCTGGACTTTAGGGATGAGTCGAGACAATCTTCTTTTTCAACA
Organism: Poromitra crassiceps; assembly: GCF_964638095.1. Taxonomy (NCBI): domain Eukaryota; kingdom Metazoa; phylum Chordata; class Actinopteri; order Beryciformes; family Melamphaidae; genus Poromitra; species Poromitra crassiceps. The sequence continues at coordinate 43,224,569 of NC_139626.1, read as the reverse complement.
GAGTCAAACCCTCAGGCTTTATAGGATGAGCTCACATGTTTATCTGTGCTCAGAGCCCATCAATCTGTTCCCGTACTCATTGTTCATAAGATCTCATATAGAGCTTCAACGATTAATCGATTAGTTGTCAATTATTAAATTAATCGCCAGCTATTTTGATTTCGTAAAATGCTTATAAAATAGTTTTACTTTGTCGAGCCAAACGGTTCAGCTAACGCTATAATCAGGAGAGATCATAGAACAATTTCACTCGGACCAAAACTTTAAAAAACAACATTGAAAAAATATTTTCTTTAAACCCGCATTTTTTTTAACGTTTTGGTCCCAGTGAAATGTTCTATGGTCTCTCCCGATTATAGCGTATAACGTTTGGTTTGAACCAGTAAAACAGTGCTGAAGCACGAAGTGACGTTCACTTTGCCTCTCTATAGACAATCTAATATTGTGCCGATGGTAATGAGATCATAAGGGAATTGTTATTCAAGGCTGAATTAGGTTTCCAGGCATGAATGAATGATGTATCTCTTCTCTCTCTCTCTCTCTCTCTCCCTCTCTCCCTCTCCCCCTCCCTCTCTCACCCCTCCGTCCAGGTGGGTCTGTTCCGGAAATCGGGGGTTAAATCTCGCATCCAGGCCCTGCGCCAGATGAACGAGGCGTGCGGCGCCGATGGAGGCGGAGTCAACTACGAGGGCCAATCGGCTTACGACGTGGCCGACATGCTCAAGCAGTACTTCAGGGATCTGCCGGAGCCGCTGCTCACCAGCAAGCTGTCTGAGACCTTCCTGCAGATCTACCAGTGTAAGGACACACACACACACACACACACACACACACACACACACACACACACAGGCGCACACCATAAGCACTTGTGTATGGGTAAACACAAAATCCTGTATACACATCCACACTCAAGTCTTCTATCCTTGTGACCTCACACACTCTGGCGCACGGCTCTAAGGTGTTTGCTAAGCTTTGGGAACACACACGGCGGTATTGTTGTGGAGCTGTAGGTGCTTGCCTGCCGCGGAATGAGCGATTGTGAAACTGTTGGCAGCAAACAAGGCGAGATGAGCGCAGGAAATACCTGTGGGATGAGGCGATGCCCAATGGCACCGTCAATCCAGACTGCCACGGCACCGGCTCGTCCGCAGGGGGAGCCAGTGATGACTTGAAGTGTTTACACAAGCTAAGACAAAGCTGGTCAGGGCCCACACGCTATAATACGCACAGATATTAGACTTATGTAACCCACTTAGCCTGACATACATCCCGTCATCGTTCATTCCAGTCAGCCCAGATAACGCTGAGGAGGGGGTGGGGGGGTGGGAGGGGGGGGGGGGGGGGGGGGGTGTGGCTACTTCCTGGGTTAAGCGATGGAGCCAGATAAAGATGCAGTGAGACGTGATGTGGTGTGACAGTGACTATTCATCTTCACACACACAAGTCTACATACAGCGTTGATAAGACCAGGAATGGTTACACTCTGTGTTACAAAGACCGCCCCCCCTTCAAGTTTATATATTATTCCATCTGAGGAAAGGTTAGGGCTGGGCGATATGGACAAAATCAAATGTCACAATATTTTTGGCCAAATGCCTTGATATTGATATTGTGATAACATTGCAGGTAACATTGGTGCTTTCAGAACACTTTTTTTTGGGGGATAAATAATCGTCGGTAATGTGGATATAATGAATGAAGTGGGTAAAGGCAAATAATAGAACAGCTAGAACAGTCTGCTAAGTTCAGAAAGTGACAATACTTTACTCTAACGCAGCCTTTAAAACCAGTATCAATATCAGGATATTATGACGTCCAATATACAGTATGTAAGATGATAGCGTCATGTATCACGATATCGACATATTGCCCTACAAGAGATGGATTTTGCCTGAATAAATGAAGTTAGCCGAACGACCCCCGCCCCGCCCCTCCTAACCTCCGCTCTCCCTCCTCGGCAGACATGCCCAAGGAGCTGCGTCTGCAGGCGGCGCGGGCCGCCGTGCTGCTGCTCCCCGACGAGAACCGCCAGGCTCTGCGCACGCTGCTGTGCCTGCTGAGCGACGTGACGGCAAGCGTGCAAGAGAACCAGATGACCCCCACCAACCTGGCCGTCTGCCTGGCCCCCTCCCTCTTCCACCTCAACACCCTGCGCCGCAAGGAGAGCTCCTCGCCCAGGTGCGTGTCCTGTGTGTGTGTCGAAGTGTGTGTGTATCAAGGTTATTATGGTTAAGGAAAACTAACGAAATAACGAAAACTAGGTGTGATAAACATTTTTCGTTAACTGAAAAAAAAAAAAAAAAAAAATGTGGCTTTACAAAAAACGATAACGAACTGAAACTGTTTTGTGTGTTTACAAAACGAATTAAAATGGACTAAAATGATAGAGAAAATGTCTTTAGTCTTCGTCTTGGGCAACCTTTTTGAATGTCGCCCCTGACAAATATGGCATATTATAAAAAGACTCAAGCTAACACTGAAACTAATAGAAACGGAACTCAAACTAAACATTTTCAAAAAAATCTAGATTAAAGTAGCAAACCCGCTTTAAATTTTTTTACTAAAATTGAAAACAGTCAAAATGAACTAAAAATAAAAAATGCTAAATGCTAAACTATAATAACCTTGGTGTGAATGTTTGCGTTGTTGTCACCTCATCACCATTGTCGCCAGCTTTACTTTGTGTGTGGACATTAGCTCAGTGACTAGCAGCTTACATAACGTGTCATACTGTATGCGGCACATTCTCAAAACAGGAAATGGTCAAGCTAAAGA
>NC_139626.1:43171791-43216791 GCF_964638095.1 Poromitra crassiceps | reverse complement strand
GGTGGGCGTGCGGGCCAACGTCCTCACCTCGCGCTACTTCATGGAGCCCTGCGGCGCCAACAAGTCCCGCCTCACACACATCTCCCGCACCGACTGCAGGTGAGTCCCGCCTCACACACACATCTCCCGCACCGACTGCAGGTGAGGCTCCGCCTTTTGCCTGTGAGTTTGGTAATGGACGGAGGATGACTTGGTGCATTTGCTAATGGTCTGTCTCTCCCTTCTTATCCAGGGGTCGTTTCCCAGAGTGGTACAATAAGCTGTATGGACACCTGTGCGCCGCTGAGGTGGCGCGGATACGCGACTCGTTCACCGTGCCCATGGACAAGTAAGAGCCGGGTGTGCAACTTTGGCATCAAAGGACCCAGAGACTCTTGGACCACACGTTGGATCCCACTGAGGACTGATCCTAACTCGACCCATTCTGACACACTCTTATATGGGATCATTCTGACAGACTCTTATATGGGATCCAGAACCTCTCTGTATACTAAGTTAAAGGAACAAAGCCTGGATCTTGGACTGAAGGAATTCTTCTTTTTCTTTGCTCTGATTGTGTCACAATAGAGGGACTACTCAGCTCCTTAACAAGTTTATGATCAGAGGACTTCTGTCATGGAAACAATTATCTGGGCCAAAGGATATGACATCACTGATACAGGATGTGAGGTTTAAACCATATCCAAAGGGTGCTATTGCTTCTGAGAAGCAAGGGGATTCAGTGTGTGTGTGTGTGCGTGTATGGCTGTGTGCAGGTGTGTGTGTGTGTGTGCAGGTGTGTGTGTGTGTGTGTGTTTGTGTGTGTGCATACACACTCAGAGCAACAAACGGTTGATAATTATATATTCCTTGCACTGGTTCCCAGCTGCAGTATAACGTGTACATACAGTATTCCCAGACTGTTCACAGTCATGTTTGGCGTGTCTGTCTCGTCTCTTGTTCTGTTACAGCGAGCGAAGCATAGGAGGACTAATACAAAGACAATATGATGGATGGGAGGAATGAGAGAAAGACCCGATGGGGTCGATTGACGAGTCCACGGGTGAAGAGAGATGCGAATGTGCAGTCTGAGATGCAGACAATAGGCAGGATGTTGGGCGATGACAGGTGATTGGGTGGAGGCAGGCAGGGGCAGATCACCCGATTGGTGGCCGGCTCACCAATAGGAGATGTGACGACGAAACAATGGGCCTCATTCAGCATACAAACACTCCCCTATGAACTACATTTCCATTAAAAGTCAGCATTCTGTTATTGATCATTGATGCACGCATTGAAGCTACGCTGTTAAAATTAGGTTATAAAGTGGGGGGTGTCCAAAATGGCGAAATTTCTAGTAACAAAACGGTTTGCAAAAGCCACTTTGAAGAGCAACGGCAAGAAAACCATACGAAATTGTTTGTGATTGAGGCCCTTTGTCCCAGAAAGGAACTGTTGCGTACCTTTAGACGAGAGGATCACCCCGATAAGCTCAAATGTAAGACCAATAGATCTGATGGACCAAATTTGGCAGAAGTCACCAAATCTTGTCAATAGCACAGTCTTTGATAGTTAATAGTTTATAGGTCGAACATCACATAATAACCCCCCCCCCCCCCCCCCCCCCCCCACACACACACACACACACACACACACATAATTGTATACATGAGAGCAGAAAAAAGCACAGTTCTAATACAACTTGCAACAGAAACCTCTGGCTAGTCCTACAAGAGAGAGCATGAGAAGTTAAGAGCAAAGATGGTCCTTTTATAAAGGGGGGGATTTTACAGGTTTTACTGTAAAGAAGAGGCAGCGAGGGCGGAGCGAATGTTGGCGCCATCCAAAAGAAGGAAAAATATATGATCTCTGTGTGTCCTCTGTACTGTCTCGTCAGTGTTTAAATGAAGTAAGCGATTGAATAGGTCCTCATAACTCACTTTGACCTACGTGCATAGACGACTCACATTTAAATCTGAGGCCTCGCATTGACTGGTATGATTAATTCACTAAAGCCATTGTTCATATCATACTGTAAGTGTTTGTACCTTAACTGTGTCTCTGCCAAATACGAATAACGCATGACAATGACAGTTAATTTAAAAAAAAAACAAATATATTTATACCTCAGATATATGTTTGTTTTGTATCATACCATCTTATTTTATTGTAAATGTTAAGCTTTATGTTACAGAAATGAACAAATGTTTTATCTTTTTTATTAATATTATTTCTGTACAGGTTAATCACAGTGCACTATTAAATGTATTAAAACAATAATTGTTTTGTCCTCTCAGAGTTGTGTGGTAAACTGGGTTTGTGGGGTGAAGTAGAATCAACCCAGTTGCCAGAATAAAACATTGGTATTTTACGTGTCTGCAAACCAGCGATAAGTAGAATATCAACAACGTAAGTTTGAAACAAAATACGTTCCTAAAACGTGCCGAGTCAAGACGCCGAGGGTCAGCCGAGCAAGTCAACATCTTGGTTGGGTTTAGGAAGCTAAACAACTTGGTTATGGGTTGGTTTGGTTCGTTAAGCACCGCCCAATTCAAATCCTGCATCAAGAAAAATTGTAAACAGGGAAATGGCGATATTTAGGATTTGGGTTGAAACTAATGTCTCAAACTTTTTGAGGGTTACAATTAGTCACATAAGACCCTAAATTATATAGAAGGTTTTTGTGGATTTCGGTTTCCAGGGTCTTTAAAAACGGGACACGAACCCGGCTCTCTCGGTTGAAAGACGAGCAACTTAGCAACCACCCCTACTTCCTATACTTGTCAGTGGCCTGTTTTAATTGGAACGTTTTCACTGCACGTCATTTGAAAGTGGAAAGTCCAAAGTTGTGTTATTATTTGTACGCAGAATGAAGAGTTACTAGACAAGTGATATGAAACGTGTTTTGGTTCAAACATTACATTACATTTTATTCTGGCGACCAGTAGAATACTATAGAATATTAATTTGTTTTCACAATTACTCTCTTCATTGTAATTTTTCAGTCAAAACAGACAGACTTTGTGCTGTTTTTGCACTTCAAATCCCACATAATCTCTTGAGTCATGTTGTTTACACTACAGTTTGTACAAAGTTCTTACACCTCAGATGCAGAGCTCAGACTGGGAACATACTGTAACTGTGTGTGTGTGTGTGTGTGTGTGTGTGTGTGTGTGTGTGTGTGTGTGTGTGTGTGTGTGTGTGTGTGTGTGTGTGTGTGTGTGTGTGTGCGGGTGTGTGTGTGTGTGTTTGTGTGTGTGTGTGTGTGTGTGTGTGTGTGTGTGTGTGTGTGTGTGTGCGCGCGCGTGCGGGTGTGCGTGTGTGTGTGCGTGCGTGTGTGTGTCTCGTCTCAATCCACACAAATATGTGTGTTAGAGAGGGAAGAGGGTGGGCAGGAGGGCTGAGCGGCAGGCAGGCGGGTATGAACTGGCGTGGTAGATGGTGATCTCACTGGCTTTCTTACATAACACTTTAATATGGCCGAAGACAATGGGCCCCGTTGTACCACAGCTGGCCTGGTGCAGAACAGCCCGACTTGAGCCAGTCACATAGCCAAGAGAGTATAAGGGGGTCAGATAGTGCCCCCCTTCATGTTTTAGCACACACACACCACACACACACACACCACACACACATATTGTAAATAAGCGTCACGTGCTGCACTTTTGTTCTCGCTTTGCTCTTATTCAAACAGAGGAATAATTCGGATCCATAAACGTTTTAACTGTGTATTTACGTAGCTTAAACGCAGGTACTTTCCACACATGCATGAAAGGAGAAACAAGTACAAACTTGACGGTGAAATGTCTCAGCCAAGATAACGCATATATATATATATATATATATATATATATATATATATATATATATATATATATATATATATATATTTATGTGGGCACACTCATTCCATTCTTGGCTGTCATGGGCCATGAACACTTGGCATACTCTCCTCTTGAGTGCATCTCAGGAACTAGAGATAAACCAGAGCCCCCCCCCCCCCCCACATGTGTGTGCATGTCCTTGCCTTTGAATTTGACATTCAACATAGATTTGCAATTGCCACTTCTATTTGTATAATATCCTATTCAGACAAATGGTGTATGTTATCTGCCTCTCTCTCTCTCTCTCTCTCTCTCTCTCTCTCTCTCTCTCCCTCCCTCTCTCTCTCTCTCTCTCTCCCTCCCTCTCTAGTCTGCTGCACTCTGCATTCTTGTATGTTTTCGCTTGTATGTGTGCATGTATTTTGTGCTGGGAACCCAAACATCTCCGGGAGGTTGTGCAGGGCCAGATAAGGCCGACCCAGAGTCAGCACAGGGCTGCATCGGGAGGTTGTGCAGGGCCAGATAAGGCTGACCCAGAGTCAGCACAGGGCTGCATCGGGAGGTTGTGCAGGGCCAGATAAGGCTGACCCAGAGTCAGCGCAGGGCTGCATCGGGAGGTTGTGCAGGGCCAGATAAGGCTGACCCAGAGTCAGCACGGGGCTGCATTCCTGCGGCGTGGTTTGAGAATCGAGCAGAGATGTTTTCCCACATAGATAAATAGACAAAAAAAGGACGTGTTTCCTCCTTCAACTCTTCAAGCATTGATCCTAAAAGGCTCTTGTCAGACTGCAGGAGCTGAGCTGAGCGTTACTAGAGGTCTTCGGGTATGCCCGAATACCCGAAGGTCCGACCCGAACCCGGACGGGTTTTGGGTCCATTCAAAAGAAGGCACTGCGGGTCCGGTCCGGTAGGGTAGGCGAGTGGCTGCCACAGCTGTCAATCACCCCTTTTTGTATCGTCAAATAGCTCATTTAAAACAAACATATCTGAAAAATGAGCACTCGAAACCTACATGAGCGTGATATGAACTACCTAAAATGACAGAAACCATCTTTGGGAAAAATTGATGTGGCATGTATCGTAGTTCGATTCTTTAGTTTGGCTCATGTTAGAGGTCTCTGGGTGGGTATGCCCGAATACCCGAGGGTCGGACCCGCCCGGGTCTCGGGCTCATTCGAAAGAAGCGACTGCGGGTCCGGATCGGATTCGGGTCTGACATTTATCAGTTCTGTACGGGTCTGGGGCTCAGCTCTCTAATAATAAACGGGTCTGGTTCGGTTCTGAGTACTACATTTTCCGGGTCTTTTGGGGTTCGGGCATGACTTTCTGGCCCCGTGAAGACCTGTATGTATACTCCTTGTCCTCATTACAACTTTGACAAGCCTGTTGCACGGGTACAACTCAATCAACACCAACACTCTCCTTCTCTTTACTCCAGAATATCATTGTATCACTTCATAATTGTGGTGCACTGCAGCTGAAGCAGAGTTGTGACCCTTGGCTTCAGCATCAACACCCTCAGTGAGTCGTTTCGTTTGGTCCCAGGAAGTCCCACAGGCGCGCCAAATATCTGACGGCGGTGGAATGGAACGCTGTGATGGATCACTTGTGGTGTTGTTGTGGCAACAGAAATGGTATGTCATCACGATAACACCGTATTGTAAGTGTCAACATGGAAGAGAACAGCTAAGACTTGAGTCACACAGTGTTCCTACAGTTCCCCCCGCATCATTCCTCAACATATCTCCATATTCCACGAATTCCAGCGGCCGGAGTGACGGCTTTTACAGGAGAATTCCGTTTTTTTACACCCTGGACCTTATTTCCAGCCTTAAATATGATGTTTAAGTGACCCTGACAACGTGGGTTTGATTAGCATCAGCAGAAACCATAATCAGTTTGAACTGCAACCTGAAAACAAGGAAAACGGGGCATCTGAAATGATAGTATTTATGTCTTGTCAAAAGCTTATTTTCCGACACACAGCGGCTCATATGCTTATTATAGGGAGAACATGAATTAGCGATGCAACGTACCTCCGTGCTGCTGCTCTGTTTGCTGTGCGTCACATAGATAGCACCTCCTGCTTTATCTCCTGCTGCTGTTTGCAATCCATATATGACGTTATTCCATACGAGTGGCAATTGAATTCGAATGAATCGTCCATAATCTTGAAATCAGATCATATCTATAGGCTACGCTAGGCTGCTACACAACAAACTGAGTGAACTCTGACCTGCCCCGTATGTGCTTCTCTTCTTCTTCTGTTTGGTAACAGAAGAAGAAGAGAAGCACAGACGAAGAAGAGAATGGCTTGTGGATACCAGGGCATGAACAGATGTGTGGTGTAGGCCTATGCAAGAACACTTGTTGTCTTAATGACCTCATCACTGACTGTGTCCCAGATGTGGCAGGGTCAAATCCACATCCCACAGAATCATGGTGTCATAGTCTGGACATGGTGTGTGTGTGTGTGTGTGTGTGTGTGTGTGTGTGTGTGTGTGTGTGTGTGTGTGTGTGTGTGTGTGTGTGTGTGTGTGTGTGTGTGTGTGTGTGTGTGTGTGTGTGTGTGTGTGTGTGTGTGTGTTGTGTGTGTGTGTGGGTGTGTGTGTGTGTGTGTGGGTGGGTGGGGGGGGTTTAATGTGGGCACACTCATTCCTTTCTTGGCCGTCATGGGCCATGAACACTTGGCATACTCTCTTTAGTGCATCTCAGGATTAAGTAGAGATAAACCACCAGTCACACACACACACACACACACACACACACACACACACACACACACACACACAGAGTTGGTTAAAAAAAATGATTTGGGGGTCAGGGTCAGTGGTCAAGGTTAGGGTTAGGTTCAGGCAAGTAGTGGTTATGGTCAGGGTAAGGGCACGTATCCAGGGAAATGTAGTACCCCAAAAGTGTGTGTGTGTGTGTGTGTGTGTGTGTGTGTGTGTGTGCGTGCGTGTGTGTGTGTGTGTGTGCGTGCGTGCGTGTGTGTGTGTGAGAGAGAGAGGAAGAGAGTGAGTGAGTTGGTTGAGTAAATGAATGAGAGAGAATAAGAGATCATTCTGAACACAAGTCATAATCAATGATGCTTAAATTTAGCTATGATCCAGTTCTTCAATTATCTATTTTTGTTTGTGAGCCTAAAAGTTAAAATTAAAAGTTAAAGTTGTATCATTGTATTTGTACTTGTAGTTGTGTCGTATTATCGTATCAAACAAACTCAAACCAAAGAAATGCAGAATATGGGTTGGTATGGTTGTTTCTGCCGCTTTGACTGTCACTCATACTCAGTGTTGGGGGTAACTCATTACAAAAGTAACATATTACATGTAATATATTACTTTTAGCAGTAACTGAGTAATATAACTTATTACTTATAGGATCTTAGTAATATGATACCAGTTACTTTGTCAAGTAACACAAGTTACAAATTGAGTTAAAAATGTTAATCAAATCACATATTTAAATAAAGATACAATCATTTCTTAATCAAATTGTGTGTTTTTGTGCAAATAACCACTATAGATGACAATAACAAAGGAAAAGAATAACATTTCGAATTTTGGATTGTTTACACTGACTTCAAGGCGGTTGAAATAATTTTTCGGGATGGTTCCGGTGTGGCGATGTCATTCTGCTGCTGCTGTTGTTTTGGTGAAAGTAATGCAAAAGTAGTGTAATAAGTAACAAGTTACTCTACAGAGACAGTAATATTGTAAAGTAACGTATTACTTTCAAATGAAAGTAACTAGTAATATGTAGTATATTACATTTTGAAAGTAACTTGCCCAACACTGCTCATACTGCCTGTGTGTGATGAGTTGGTAAAGGGTTGATCTTTTTCTTGTGTCATCTCACCTCTCCTGAATCTCTTCCTGGATGCCTCGATTTGTCAGTGTGTCCCTGTCTGTTTCCGAGACTGACTCTGTATGGATTTCTGGCTCAGGTGAGGTTCTCTTCTCCACTGATGTCATTGTCTTCCTCAGTCAAAGTCACTATCTCATCCATAGTCTGAGCCAGACTCAAAACAGAGTCCAGCCCTCAAGCCTGTCTAGAAACCCTCACCTTGTGGTTGGTTCTTGCCATTACTTTTCCTCCTGTAACCTCAGGCTACGGGCTGAAACCCTCTCCAACATCTATGTCCCTCATAGCCTTGCTTTCCAAATGTTGATCTAATCATAATCCAAAGACTTTCAAAACCCTATCCAGTTTATGTCTCATTGAACAGTCCTAGACCACAAGGGGTCACTGAGCCTGCTAACTGGCAACTTGTGTCTTTTACAATTCAACACTGCCCTCTGGTGGGGAGCTTCGTTACAGCCAGTATGTTCTCATTCTGCAGTTGTGCCATCGGAGCCAGTAACCACTCCCTAAAACATAATTTCTTCATAAATATAAAAAATATGCATATATGATTATGCCTATTAGACCTACAAAAACAAACAGGCTACACATTCTTACAAACGCAAACTTCTTCTGTCTGTATTGGATTTTACAAATTACAAATTCACTGTAGAATTTTAAACAAGCCCTTATTGAGGGTAGAATTTTTGTATTATTAAAATACAGAAACTTCCTTCCAAGAATATATATATATATATATATATATATATATATATATATATATATATATATATATATATATATATATATATATCCTTAAACAGCTCAGAGTGACAGCAGGATAAAATTAGTTTAAACAGCACATCTCATAGTGCCATGCCTCTAACCCTATGCTGCCTTTTATTCCTCAATTTTTAGCAATCACTGAGATTAAAATAATTTGTCTAAATAGACATTTTCACTATACCCTACGTATTTTTATTAAGTAAATGTCTTCCCATTTGTGTTTTCTATTTTTTCAAGTAGTACATTCCAAGAAGTTCTGTACACTTTTCTGCTCACAGTAATGGTTCACTTTGACCATTAGAGGGCGATATCATTTCACAGTACAGTATAAACAACCCCATCGGGCGCTGCTGCTGCTGGACAGGTCCTAAAGATATCAGCTACATTCTTCTGTATAAAAATAAATAAATAAATAAACAAATAAATAAATAAATAAATAAATACATGCAAATTTAACCGTATTCATAAGTGTTTAATGTGAAACCTTAATTCATAGCGAATCAGGTCAGGTGGGACATTACTATTGTTTCCTGCACCTTGCTTGCTCCCACAACATATACCAAATATTATATTAAATTGTTACACCCAGAACAAAGAAGCAGGATCCACACAGAGTCCAAATTAACAATTCAACATTTATTTAAAGTAAAAAGACAGTGGAGTGTGGTTGTCTGTAGCATGAGTGGTGGGATTCATTCGCTCACCTGTGAGCTCCTCCACTCTGGAGCTCTCCATGGTGCTGAACCTGTCTTCTTGAGTCATTTTGGCCACTAAGTACTAATTAGTCAAAAATGGCAAATTAGTAATTAGCCATGTTTGCCCATTTAGTGTACGCTAATTACCTAATAAAAACATCAAGGTTCTGTAGGTCACCTGCAGGGGTGCTCTTTACACTTCCTGAAAGATTCAGCCCGATATAAATATCGCACGTAAAATGCACGTAAACGCACGTAAAAAACACAATTCTGCTCACTCACCCTCTTCCAATCCGTACTAGACGGAGTGTGACAATTGACTGTGACTCTCCCATTGACTGAATACCCATCTACACTATCTAAGCTCTTCAGTCTCTGACTGAAGTGAACCGAACACGGAAGTAGACAGGAGTGAAGCCTCTCGCTCAGCCGTAGTACAGTGAACTTCCCGGTGCTGCTGAGTCGCTCCCATAGACTGTAACGTTATAAAACATCGCTCCGTGGCCACCGGTGGAAACTACAGTCTCTTCCGTAGTTATGAAACTTTCGAGCGGAGGTTTTGTAACCGAGACGTGTCGGCCAATCACAGCACGACACTGCTGCTCACGTGGCGGCCTTTTTTTTATGTAACAACAAACGGGTGTCTGTTGGAAAGCCCCCTTGACTAACTGTGTCAGGGCTCTCGGGCAGCTACAGAAATGGATAGACAACAAGTAACGTTACATAGAGCAAATTTGACATAACGCACGACATAGCTTTTTCTTTATTCCACACCACCACAATGACGCTTCAACAACCGCAAGTGAAGGACGCGCTGGAGGAGAGGAGCGCCTTCTTCATCGAGACAGAGTCCGAGTGCGCCTGGGCAGAGGAGCGTGTTGTTGACCACCATCAACTCATTCTGCTCAAAGCCAACGCTCTGGCGTCGGAAAACTGCCTCAAAGAAGCGATTGACTGTTTTTCTATGGCCATGCGCAATGGCTGCATGCGGCCTGAGCAATTAAGCACTTTAGTAGACTGTATCCTCCGCAACTTCAAGATCAACTGTGCGGGGCTGATGAGGCCGGGGGGAGCGGACAGCAGCACCCGGGACGACGTATTTAGCTGTCCGAGTTGTCATAGTTTTTTAGGCGAGCCTGTGACCATATCCTGTGGACATTCATACTGCAAACGATGTTTACAACGCAAGCGGCTGTCGCAATGCAAGCTGTGCGGCGAAGCAGTGCGGGCCGCCGCCAGCCCCGGGGAGCGGAGGGCGAATGTAATACTGTGCGGACTTTTAGAGAAATGGTTCCCCGACGAGCTGAAACTATCTAAAGCGATCGGTGAAGTTGAGGGGTTGTCCAGAAGAAAACGCTACGAAGAGGCTGTCGAACTAGCAACCCGTGTTATTCAAGCTGGTAAGTGGGGAGGTTGGGTTTTCCCTCTGCCTTCTGCGCAGCTCTCTGTGAGCATGATGAGGAAGCTGCATTCATAACTTGATTATATATGGATAATAATAACCCACAATTATATACTTCTTTAATCGTAACACTATCCAGGATTAGGTCAGTCTCAACTAGTCTGCTGCTGCGCGGGGGTCAACTGAGTACAGCAATTTGTAAACCCATGCACGTGCTGCTGGACCCAAAAACGACTCCTCCTCCAGACTGTCATGTAACCTCGGGTGACCCGATTACGAAATTTCACGAGTGACGCATGCGTGGTAGATGCGGGTTGCATAAGGTCGTGACACATTTGATGTTGTTTTGTAGCGAGGGGTGGAAGAAGGCAGTTGTATTTGTAATTGTTGCTAGTATAATAATAGCCCTTTGTTTCATAATATGCAATCGATCAGGTATGGATAGATACTGATGTCTGTTAGGGCTATGTTCAAAGCTGCTGGTCCAGATAAGCAGCACACACAGCAGGCAATGAATAGATGTTGTAACATGCCTTATGCAAGGAGGTGACCTAGAATATGTTTGTGTCGTGATTTGTAGTTTCTTTAGTTGATCATTTCATTTCTCCGATGATGTGATGCAGTGGGCTTGTTGTGACGGGAAGGCTGCTGGTTCTAATCCCACAAATGGGTGGGGAAAGTGAAGAATAAATGCTTTCCTCCTCCTCCTCCTCATCATCAGCACCTCTTATATACATGTGCCCTTGAGCAAGGCGTCTCAATCAATCCCACAACCGCTCCAGGGGAGCTGCTCAGTGGCCAAAAGTAGGCGACAGCATGCACACAGTACACCCACTCCATAAATAACAGACATAACATAATAACAGATGATGTGCAGTGCCAGGCCTGTTGAGATCCAGGGGGCCTGACTTCCAGGAGGATCTGTGATATTATGAGCGCTGCGCTGCAGCAGGCGTGATACTGCTCTGCAGCAGAAATAGCCTTTATCATTGGCTCCAGAGCCTGTGTGGAGACACTAAACACTGACAGCCAGCCCATGGCCTGCTGCTGGCTTTGCTCTGTGTATTTTGTTTATTTGATTACCGATATATCTATGTTTGCCTGCTCACAGCAGCCATTGCACCCCTGGTGCAATGTCCCAGTTAATGATTCTTCTGATGTTCTTTCCTGATGCAGTTTTTGCAGAGGTTTTTTCTGCTCACTGAGCTTCTAAGGTTGGAGTACTGAGTGTTTTCATTTATCGTTTCATAACGGGGGCGTTGTGAAGCCCTATGGAGATTGTAACTGATTGAAAAGTTATACTGCTCAGATTGACCGTTGCAAAGCTGCCTGTAGCCTCTTTGAGATGCACAGCAGGAAACGCTTAGTAGCCTACTGACCTATAACAGCATGTCAGAGATTTTGAGTTGGACAAAACGGCGCGTGTCCATTTTCTCTGAGGTGATTGATGGTTTAACCCCCTGCCCTTTACCTGTTCTGTAAGGAGGGGCTCGGCCCGGGAAGCAGACACACTTTCTGGGTCAAGTGACATAATATCACATATAACCCACCCGTCCTCTGTTACTTAAACATGACCTACAGGATAGTCTGTACCCGCCCTCTGTTACTTAAACATGACCTACAGGATAGTCTGTACCCGCCCTCTGTTACTTAAACATGACCTACAGGATAGTCTACTCTGTACCCGCCCTCTGTTACTTAAACATGACCTACAGGATAGTCTGTACCCGCCCTCTGTTACTTAAACATGACCTACAGGATAGTCTGTACCCGCCCTCTGTTACTTAAACATGACCTACAGGATAGTCTACTCTGTACCCGCCCTCTGTTACTTAAACATGACCTACAGGATAGTCTGTACCCGCCCTCTGTTACTTAAACATGACCTACAGGATAGTCTGTACCCGCCCTCTTGTTACTTAAACATGACCTACAGGATAGTCTGTATCCGTCCTCTGTTACTTAAACATGACCTACAGGATAGTCTGTACCCGCCCTCTTGTTACTTAAACATGACCTACAGGATAGTCTGTATCCGTCCTCTGTTACTTAAACATGACCTACAGGATAGTCTGTACCCACCCTCTTGTTACTTAAACATGACCTACAGGATAGTCTGTACCCGCCCTCTTGTTACTTAAACATGACCTACAGGATAGTCTGTACCCGTCCTCTGTTACTTAAACATGACCTACAGGATAGTCTGTACCCGCCCTCTGTTACTTAAACATGACCTACAGGATAGTCTGTACCCGCCCTCTGTTACTTAAACATGCCCTACAGGATAGTCTGTACCCGCCCTCTTGTTACTTAAACATGACCTACAGGATAGTCTGTACCCGCCCTCTGTTACTTAAACATGACCTACAGGATAGTCTGTACCCGCCCTCTTGTTACTTAAACATGACCTACAGGATAGTCTGTACCCGCCCTCTTGTTACTTAAACATGACCTACAGGATAGTCTGTACCTGCCCTCTGTTACTTAAACATGACCTACAGGATAGTCTGTACCTGCCCTCTGTTACTTAAACATGACCTACAGGATAGTCTGTACCCGCCCTCTGTTACTTAAACATGACCTACAGGATAGTCTACTCTGTACCCGCCCTCTGTTACTTAAACATGACCTACAGGATAGTCTGTACCCGCCCTCTTGTTACTTAAACATGACCTACAGGATAGTCTGTACCCGCCCTCTTGTTACTTAAACATGACCTACAGGATAGTCTGTACCTGCCCTCTTGTTACTTAAACATGACCTACAGGATAGTCTGTACCCGCCCTCTTGTTACTTAAACATGACCTACAGGATAGTCTGTACCCGCCCTCTTGTTACTTAAACATGACCTACAGGATAGTCTGTACCCGCCCTCTTGTTACTTAAACATGACCTACAGGATAGTCTGTACCCGCCCTCTGTTACTTAAACATGACCTACAGGATAGTCTGTACCCGCCCTCTTGTTACTTAAACATGACCTACAGGATAGTCTGTACCCGCCCTCTGTTACTTAAACATGACCTACAGGATAGTCTGTACCCGCCCTCTTGTTACTTAAACATGACCTACAGGATGGTCTGTACCCGCCCTCTTGTTACTTAAACATGACCTACAGGATAGTCTGTACCCGCCCTCTTGTTACTTAAACATGACCTACAGGATAGTCTGTACCCACCCTCTGTTACTTAAACATGACCTACAGGATAGTCTGTAACCGAACTCTGTTACTTAAACATGACCTACAGGATAGTCTTGTTACTTAAACATGACCTACAGGATAGTCTGTACCCACCCTCTTGTTACTTAAACATGACCTACAGGATAGTCTGTACCCACCCTCTTGTTACTTAAACATGACCTACAGGATAGTCTGTACCCGCCCTCTTGTTACTTAAACATGACCTACAGGATAGTCTGTACCCGCCCTCTTGTTACTTAAACATGACCTACAGGATAGTCTGTACCCGCCCTCTTGTTACTTAAACATGACCTACAGGATAGTCTGTACCCGCCCTCTTGTTACTTAAACATGACCTACAGGATAGTCTGTACCCACCCTCTTGTTACTTAAACATGACCTACAGGATAGTCTGTACCCGCCCTCTTGTTACTTAAACATGACCTACAGGATAGTCTGTACCCGCCCTCTTGTTACTTAAACATGACCTACAGGATAGTCTTGTTACTTAAACATGACCTACAGGATAGTCTGTTGAAGACACACGTCACTTGTTGGCTCTCCTTTCCGCCCCATTTCTTTTGTGTTCATGTCAGTTTTGCTTAAGGTCAAAAGTATGTTGAAGAACTTGGAAGTCACAGCCTCCTCCTGTGTTCCTGCATTGAGTAGTGCAGGAATACTGACAGCTGCCTGCAGCCAAGCGTGCGTGTGTGTGTGTGTGTGTGTGTGTGTGTGTGTGTGTGTGTGTGTGTGTGTGTGTGTGTGTGTGTGTGTGTGTGTGTGTGTGTGCGTGCGTGCGTGCGTGCGCGCGCGCGCGTGCGTGCTTGTGCGTGCGTCACAGGAGAACTGATGTGGTCCCTCGCCGAGAGAGCTTGACAGGTGGTGTTGGTGTGAGGCCACAGACTGACTTAGTAAGCGAAGCGAGCGATGCCGTCGCACCACCTGCTTTTGACAGTGTTGCTAATGCGTCGACTTGCAGAATAGTTTTCACCTCCTCCTGCAAGCAGAAAAAAACACCGGCTTAACTAGCTTCGCCAATTAAACCGTTCTCAACCTTTTCCCACTCGTGGCCCACTTGAAAAATCTCAAAAATGTCCGCGGCCCAACATCCGAGCGTGAAACAGCACGGACGTGTTCTCAGAGCACTCATTTGAACGATAAAAGGAGCTGTCCATCAGCACCACACAGAAAACAGAACCTAACGAGTGGGGCCTGTCTGCAATAGGCCAATTAATTAATAATTCATCACAAATTTAATAACGGTATCATTCAACAATGGAGGAATGCATTCTCATACCCAATAATAATAATAATATATAGTATATATTTCAGGAAGATTGTAATGTTTTGCAAATGATTTGGCAGATCATCGCATTACCTTCACGGCCCATAGGCCGGGAATGGCTGCCGTCGGGCTATTTAATATGGGTCAAATATTTGATTGTGCTACCTTAGCTTCTCATCTCATAACGAGATGTTCTTTTCAGGGTCATCGCAGACGAGCACCACCATATCTGTGATATCTGCTCAAACAGAAGTCGCTCCGTTGTCTCTAAAAGAAAACTCTCCAAAGTCAAATCAAAGTCTCTCTCCTGTCTGATGTCTGATGTGATTTCAACCTTGCTCTCCCTCTTCTCTGTCCCCAGCAGACCCAGAGGCTGTGTCGGTGGTGCGGCTGTCTCGTGCGGAGGCCTACCTGGCTCTCAGACAGCACCGTCTGGCTCTGGAGGACGCAGAGCTCTGCCTCGGCTCCAGCCGCTCTGCAGAAGTAGGTCATTGCTCTCAGCGTGAAAGAAGCCATGAATGCTGTAGAAATGGGATTTCTATACGTATTAAATCCTTATTGGTTTTAATACCTCCCGCAGAGAGGAGTTGTTGGCATCCCCCAACGAGGCTTTAGCCACACACCCCCCCAAAGGCCCAAGGCCAGAAGAAATCCCGACAATGACCGATATATTTGAGTTCAGGACAACCCTGACAATTCAAAATCAAGCATTTTTTTTTACTGTATTATTTTAGAGAATTTGAAAGTTAAGCTTTCACATTTGTACGTTGAAATGTCTGAAACATGAGGTGCTGTGAAAAACACATTGCTGCATAAGACAACGACCGATACATTTGTGTTCAGGATAACCCTGCCCGACTGCACACTAACCCAAAAGTCACACACACACACACACACACACACACACACACACACACACACACACACACACACACACACACACACACACACACACACACACACACACACACACACACACACACACACACACACACACACACACACACACACACACACACACACACACACACACACACACACACACACACACACACACACACTTCTGTACCTCTGCTCAGGGAGTCTGGTCAAGTGGTCAGTCAGTCTGTTCCTGTATGTTGGTCAGCAGGCCATTACCTAGAAAAGGTGTATTTTAAGACCGCGCCGCCCTCAATGCTCCACACGGAGGCGTTCACTCGCAAGCGCCTCTATTCGTGGCACCATTTGGTTCAACGTTATACGTTTATGACCTCGAACGTAGCTTAGAGACGATGCCCGACTTTTAAATACTAAAATCAAGTTGATCATATTCCTTTGTAGGAAAAAAAGACGTGTTCAAAGTAACGCTGCCGAGTGAATCTTTTAGTTCAACTTCTTTTTGGGTTAGCCCGTTTGTTTCTAGTTGAACTTTTGTTAAGCACCAGGGTCTATTTGTAACGCTGTACAAAGAGGGCTTCCCTCCAGGTGAATCAGTTCTGAAATAGTGTCGTGACTAAAGAAGGCTTTGCTAGGCTGCGGGTGGAGTGATTAAGGCCACAGCCATTCATCATTGTGTTGCAGCAGCAGCAGCAGCAGCAGCAGCAGCAGCAGGAGACTAAACCACGGGCTCTAGGATAGCCTTGGATTATGGGGATTTAGTTGCAAAGTGCGCGTGCTCTTGAGTCTATCATGCGCTATCTTGTATCTCTGTACTGTCTATCTCTGTCTGTCGCATTTTGATTTGTCGACCTCTTAGGGAAAGTTGTTCATGCGAACGTGTTGCATCACCCGCTTTGGTGCCAACTGCCAAGTTGAATCGATGTTCTGTCTGGCCCTTTTAAAATATGCCTGGTGATTTGGAATCCTGGGGTTTTTCTCAATATCATCGTCATTTACTTTTTTTTTTAACCGTTACGAAGGACGAGCACGTTTGCTCAGGACTTGGAGATATCGTGAAGTTTGTGTGTACACAGTGCTGTAGTCAAATAGGGCATGGCAGGGTGGCGACTGAAGGGCAAGCTGACCCAGAGTAAACATGAAATAAGTGCTAACATCTCTTTCTCTCTCTCTCTCTCTCTCTCTCCGTCAGGCGTTCTTCTGGAAGGCTATGGTGCTGCAGCAGATGGGCCAGGTGGACGAGTCTCTCCAAGTCTTCCTCCACTGCCTGGCTCTGGACGAGGACTTTCCCTGCGCTAAGAGACAAGTGGAGAAGGTGAGAGACTCGGCAGGAAAAGACGGGAGTGGGGGGAAGCGGTGGTGGACGGAGAGAGACGGGTGTCGCTCGCAAAATGTCACGGTGGCAAAGGTGGAGAAGCCAGACTCTTGTGCACCGTAAAAAACAAGTCTGACCAAACACTGAAGTGGAACTGCTCTCACTGTTGCCATCGCCCAAAGGAGAACGTCACATTTACTTTGGCCCTAGTGGACCTGTCCTTTGATAAGATGGGGATCGTTATGCTCTCCCTTTTATGAGTTCTTCCTTTACGGAACCTTTTTATAGCTAGCGTCGGCTTCTGTACCACTCTGAGTGCTGGCTTACTCAGTCTCTTAGGGAGCGAGGCTGTGGTTCGTAGGCGTCCTGAGGAAACGTTGTGTCTCCAGTATTGCTTCTTGATTAACACATCAAGCATTTACTGCAGGCTATTATGACAAAAGCAAAGTCGATGCAAGGTGAATGTTTGAAAGGAAATAAATGAGCATTTCTATCTCGAGTTGCATATTTGCCAGATAAGCTTTCTCAATGTTTTTTTATTAGGATCATCTGTCCTGGCATTGCATAAGATCTACGTTGTGTTAATGGGTCAGGTCTTGTGACAGCCTGTAATGACATTAGTATCACTTCTTAGACAACACACACACACACACACACACACACGCACACGCACACGCACACACACACACACACACACACTTAGAAGTGACACACAGTTGACCCATATTCAACCAACAGGACAGTAACCTTTAGCATGACATGGCAATTTGTTGTCTTTCAGGATGATACTCTGTCAAATGTTATTGCTAATGTTGCTCCAAACTTAGGGAAGTCATCTTCCTGATGGTGTGATCTTTGTTCTCTTTTGTTGATGCATATGGTGACAAGTATTTGGACTAGCCCAAATAGAGCAATTGCTTTGCAAGTTTTTTTTTTAAATTATTATTATTATTATTATTATTATTATTATTATTATTATTATTATTATTATTATTATTATTATTATTATTACAAAAATGCTGTTGTGCTACTGGGTCAAACTTGATCCATTCTCAGCATAGTCTGTTGTCTTGTGTGCGTTATCTTCGCCTGAGAAGGTCATCCATACTGGTGGACTGGTGGTTGTGGCGTTCTATTCACAGCATTTTGTATTGTATGATATATTCCTTTAATCAGTTGATTCTTTGCAGATGCACGTGACCACGTGGAGATAGATTTTCCCAGTTATCAGAGACCGTGTTCATTTCTCCCTGATGATGCTGGCTCCAGATAAGACGTGCGCCGATGACTAACCGAGTGCCCTTTTATTTGTTATTTTTTGGACAGATTCTGTTTGACCTGCTCTCCCCGGCCGGTGAGAATGTCAAGGTTGGCCTGAGGGAGACGACACAAAACACCTCGCCTCGCTTGCGCTGTAAAACCCTTGTGGCCGATGCCCAGATCCAGCCTCCAGCACAGAGCCCGGTCCATCGACAACACCAACACGAGGTCCATGCCACCTCCGCGCACCACCGGCTTGACCACGAGGAGGTACAAACACACCCTGATACGGCTGTCATTCAATATAACAATGTAGTGGTTTAAGGCAGCTTTTGTTGTGGCTCTCTGTGTGTGTTGTTGTGGCCCTCTGTGTGTGTTGTTGTGGCTCTGTGTGTGTGTTGTTGTGGCTCTGTGTGTGTTGTTGTGGCTCTGTGTGTGTTGTTGTGGCTCTGTGTGTGTTGTTGTGGCTCTGTGTGTGTTGTTGTGGCTCTGTGTGTGTTGTGGCGCTCTGTGTGTGTTGTTGTGGCTCTGTGTGTGTTGTTGTGGCTCTGTGTGTGTTGTTGTGGCGCTCTGTGTGTGTTGTTGTGGCTCTGTGTGTGTTGTTGTGGCTCTGTGTGTGTTGTTGTGGCTCTCTGTGTGTGTTGTTGTGGCTCTCTGTGTGTGTGTTGTTGTGGCTCTGTGTGTGTTGTTGTGGCTCTCTGTGTGTGTGTTGTTGTGGCTCTGTGTGTGTTGTTGTGGCTCTCTGTGTGTGTGTTGTTGTGGCTCTGTGTGTGTTGTTGTGGCTCTCTGTGTGTGTGTTGTTGTGGCTCTGTGTGTGTTGTTGTGGCTCTCTGTGTGTGTGTTGTTGTGGCTCTGTGTGTGTTGTTGTGGCTCTCTGTGTGTGTGTTGTTGTGGCTCTCCGATGACATACACGGTTGTGCAGAGATGTCCTCTCTTTGATACTGTCTGTGTTAAAGTGTAACATCTTTCTTCTTGGTCTTCTTCGTCGTCGTCGTCGTCGTGCAGACACCTGGACGTTGGGAGAGCCTGGAGCGCACCGGCCTGAGCCGGACTCATTCGCTACGGCTACACAGCTCTACCTGTGGGGAGGAGGGGCTGAAGAGAGTGTGCTCCGCCCCTCAGCTGGGGGACCAGGGGAAGGGTAGCCTGCTGAAGAGGAAGCTGTCGGCGTCCGACTCCGAGCACTTTGTCGTGTGCAGTGGAGGCAGCAAGCAGAAAAAACAAGGTCAGTCGCCACCCGCAGCATTAGATGTGCTCAGTCCTATTGCTTTATATCCTTTCTGCTTCTGCCATCCAATGATCATAGAATACAAGCAATTATATAATAGTAGCACTTTTAAAATTTTATTTGAATACTGTAATTCAGCCTGAGTATAGTATAGTTTGTTGGATTCAGTATACTTTCATTCGATCCCACTATGAAGGCTATTCCTAACACTTGTTATATCCCGTCACCATGGTACATGGTCACATGACTGTTTAATAAATCATGATGATTATGGTTGTTGGACATCTCACACACAGCTCAGGCGCCTCGTTAAGACAATTAATTGCTCGTAGTAGTAACAGCATATCCCAGCTGCGATGCCATGCTGCCCCTGCCTGTGTGTGCATGTTGCGTGACCTTCTGTCCTTGTCCGTACCCCACAGGTGTGGCCAGAGGGGTTCCTCAGAACCTGCCGGACCCCAACGACCTGGAGTGTTCTCTCTGCATGAGGTACGGCACGCTGACACACACACACAAGGGCTTCACAAGCACACACACACACTTGCACGCTGACACACACACAAGGGCTCCACACACGCACACACACTTGCACTGGAGCGTGCGT
The DNA here is from genome assembly GCF_964638095.1 of Poromitra crassiceps. Lineage (NCBI taxonomy): Eukaryota > Metazoa > Chordata > Actinopteri > Beryciformes > Melamphaidae > Poromitra > Poromitra crassiceps. Next base: position 43,196,511 of record NC_139626.1, on the reverse strand, counting down.
TTGCACCTTAACATGAAGAAGGTCCAACTTGACAGTTTGCGTCTCTCCCACACCACTCCAGGTTGTTCTATGAGCCGGTGACCACGCCGTGTGGCCACACCTTCTGTAAGAACTGTCTGGAGCGCTGCTTGGACCATACGCCTCAGTGCCCCCTCTGCAAAGAGAGCCTCAAAGAGGTGAGAGATCGCCGCCGAATCTGGCTTTTTAACCCTCTATCCGTGCTCGATTTCTGATCAAACGTGATTTGTCGATTGATGAATTGACAAAGGCCCTCTTGCGCTCCTATTTATCTCACAACCTGCATCTCGCTCTCTCTCCAGTATCTAGCATCTAGGAAATACACGGTGACCAGTGTCTTGGACGCGCTGATCAAGCAGTATTTGCGGGAGGAGCACGCGGAGAGGTCAAAAACTCATCTGGAGGAGACCAGAGAGCTTTCAAAGTGAGTATAGCCTCGAAGCACTTGGTTCATCTCTCTCGTCTCCGGGTTCATTCCAGCTTTCATCATCATCATCATCATCAGGTATTTCTCTGTGGAAGAAGTTTGAGCATCTAGCGTTAACGTCTGCCTCTCTCTCTCTCTCTCTCTCTCTCTCTCTCTCTCTCTCTCTCTCTCTCTCTCTCTCTCTCTCTCTCTCTCTTCCTCCCTCGGTGTAGCTTGACGGAGAATGTGCCTATCTTCGTGTGTACCATGGCTTACCCCACCGTGCCTTGCCCCCTGCACGTCTTCGAGCCGCGCTACCGCCTCATGATCCGCCGCTGCATGGACACAGGCACGCGCCAATTTGGGATGTGCATCAACGATCCTCAGAAAGGGTAAGTTATCTCTCAACGCACAAGCTTTAAGTTCACTCTGCTCTGCTCCGCACTGCTGCTTCTGCTCTTTGTAACCTTGCCCGGAGAAATAATCATCAAAAACCTTTACTGTCTGTCTGCTGGAATAAGTAATGAGAGAGAGAGAGAGTGTAACTGTGAACATTTAAGCCAACAGGCTTTCAGACTTCATATTTTAAGCGTTCTCTACGGTTCTAGTAGCAGACAATTTATAATACTCCCTGCATTTCAAGGGCTATTATAATGTCATCTCCTTAGTATATTCATTAATTAAGTAGCACATGGTTTGTTCGGCTTGCACTGTTAGGGGACCTTGCATTAAGGGGCCCTTTACACGAGGACAGTTTCTGAAAGAAACGACACAATAGCGTTTCCTTCACACCTTTTCCTTCACACCTTCTCCCTGTTTACATGAGCACTGTTGAATTTTTAAAACGCCGTAATGTACATGCCAGGTCGCTAGGTGGCAGTGTGATCACCTTATTCTTTGCCCATACAAGGACGTTCTGCATGACGTAATTTCGTAATCGTCTTCCCTGTTTTAAACGCGGAAGTAGAGTATGCCTACCGCAGTCATTTAGACTTGCCAAAAAGCTTTTTTCAAGCAAAAAAACCCCAAACTGTTTTAAAGTTTTAATATTTGTCGGGTGAGAATGTAACATATATGTGACCAGTTTATCAGAATAACGCCTATTGGAAATCTTTAACGAGCAGCGAGGACCGGGAGGCTCCCGGTCAGCGCAGCACAGTCAGACTGCTGTGCTGTCGGACTAGCTATCTGTCAAACCCTACTGTTGTAGTTAGGCTACTGGCAGTGAGAAAACACTGTCGACGTGCTTTGGTAACTAACGTTAAATGCCGACCGGGTAACAGCCATCGGCTCCTCGCAGCAGTAACGTTATGAACATGCAACTGAAGTTGGCCGCAGTGTAGCTTAATTCTAAATGTTGCCAAATTTCATTCATACTGACGTTTTATTTGGTTGCCAATTCGCGCACGGCTATGGCGTGTGTCGCCTGTGCAGGCACGTCAGAGTTTCTGAAATGTGCCGTTCCAAAGCGATTACATGGAGCGCTCAGCGGGGAGCGTCACCAAGAATTTCACTCTGGAGGGTGGTTTTAAAATGTGTCGTTTCCTAAGCGTGAATTCGCCGTCGCCGTCTTAACGGGAGGCACTAACGATAAAATAATTCCCCGTTTCCATAGGAAACCGTCCTCGTGTAAAGTGCCCCTAAGATAGATAGATAGATAGATAGATAGATAGATAGATAGACAGACAGACAGACAGACAGACAGACATGCTGGCTAAGAACATACAGTAATACATAAATGACATCCATGACATACAGACTGACGTAGAAAACATTAAGTTATATTAGCTTTTATTTCAGTCAATAGTTTAAATCTGTTACACATAGTGCATCACATACCAAGGTCAACCGAGTTATGGGTTATGAAGGACCTCTAAGTGATGACTGGGACAAACTGCCACAACATCTCTCCTGTATCCTGACTGACTGACTGGATCGCCCCCCTGCAGGTTTGCAGATTATGGCTGTATGCTGATCATCAGGAGCGTCCACTTCCTCCCTGACGGCCGGTCAGTCGTGGACACCATCGGAGGCAAGCGCTTCCGGGTGCTGTCCCGAGGAATGAAGGATGGCTACAGTATTGCTGACATCGAGCATTTAGAGGATACCAGGGTAAGAATCACAGCTGCCCTCAATTAACCGAGGTTGTCTGTGTTGTGTTGTGCTGTGCTACAATATTGCTATATCTTTTGTTACAAAACTCTTCTGACAATCCGGATTCCAGTGATTGGTTGATTAAATAGTTTGATTGGCTCGATTAGGTGGAGGATAACGAGGAAGTGGTCAGACTGCAGGAGCTGCACGACGCCGTGTACGAACAGGCCCACATCTGGTTCCAGAACCTCAAGATTCGCTTCCACAACCAGATCCTGCAGCACTTTGGACCCATGCCGGAGAGCGAGGCTGACATCCAGGTAAGCCTCCGACACCGTGTTTTTCCACTTCCGCCTGTAGGATTTTTTTCAACCAATCCCTCCGAACATCAGCTACCCTAGGGGCCACATCTTAAGCAGTGCTGAACTGATGCTCTTTGGAGTTTGAAATGTGTGTAAATCACACCTCAAATCCAGCCCACTGTTATGGCCCCTTTGAGGAGGAGGAGATGTTTCCTGATGATGTGAAGTGATGTTGCTTGGTTTCCCCACACAAACCGAGTGAATCGTAGTCCTCGTGAATCCAGAGTGGTTTAGTTGTTGGTTAAACTCACTTCCCAGTATAAAGGCTCGTTAACCAGCTCCGCCAAGGGAGCTCAGCTCTCTTGCCGTTGCGGTTAGCACGTGCGCTTTGCAAGCGGGAGATCGTGGGGTCGAATTCGCGCCTCCACCCCTGGTCACATGGGTTGCTGTGCGGACTGTCAACACAATGCAGGTTACACCAGTACTGAGAAGCTTTAATTTAATGTTGGCTGTCACAAAATGTGCAATGTGTATCCACAGGGAAAGCCATTTGTATTCAGTTATGGCGTGCTAAACTCTTTCAAACGCATCCAAAATACTGAAATCAGTCAAATGCAGCACCTGCCACCTGGATTTCTGAGTTTTTGATCATTATTCATTGGAAAGTTTTGTTGGAATTGGGTTTTCAATCTGTCTTTGCTGTCACCTCTAAAAGGCTACTTCACTGCAGAACTGGCTCCATCTGGCTTCCACTTGTTTGAATAGCTTTAGGCTACAATAATGATACTGAATTGGAACTAGATTAGTAGAAAATACTATCCAGTGACTCCCAAGTGAAATCTGTGTTCAAATGTTAAGAATCAAAATAATAACTTGTGTAAACAATTTGTAGAGTGGGGCGTGTTTGCAAATCTGCTCAATTATAATCACAATTAGAAGAAAGGCATTCTCCTAGATTTATTGTGTATTGTGAATTAACCAATTTGGCTAGTTAATGTCCCCAACTCATTTTAGGCTGCAGCCTATTATCATGCACACAAATATTGTGCTTTTCAAGAGCAATTATTCCACATCTAAAAACCAATTAAGGAAAAGTCTGAATTTGGAGTCAGGACACGCTTGCAATTTGGGGAAGCTCCATGTATCTCACCTACCTGCCTCAGAGGTGTGAGTGACGACGCAGGTGCTACATGTATTTCTGCTCCGGTTCTCACCCTGCACTGTATAAAAGGATTATGGATCTACTATAAGGACAACCACAGGACAGAGTCCACTCACAATATATAGGCTAAAGAGCTTTATGGGTAGTACTTACATAATCCCTCTGGCTGTTTTACGTCAGAAGGGTGTCATGAAGAGAATCCTCAATACTCACACGCACGCGCGCACGCACACACACACACACACACACACACACACACACACACACACACACTCTTAAGAGACTGACACACACTTAAGAGACAAACACACACACACTTAAGAGACACACCCACACACACACACGCACACACACACACTTAAGAGACACACACACACACACACACACACACACACACTTAAGAGGCAGGGCATTGGCCATTCTCAGTGGAAAGTTTCCACTGGAAGTGTTATGTAAATTTTTAAGCACTTTGTTCCAGGGCAAAATACAGCAATGCTTTGGCCAATGCGTTGTCTTAAAGTGACAGAGCACAGCCATGGTGAATTTGATATGCCTCTTAAGCTTGCAAGTGTATAAAGAGCATGGTGCAGGTTAGACACCACTTTGCATTAATATGTGGGATTTTATGTAGCAATAGACCCTTTTCATGGGGGCCATTTTGTGTCGAAAAGGCAGGGTAAACACAGGTGCAAGCAGAACACTAACGAGGGTTTCCAGCTTCCAATAGACCCTTCTCATGGGGGCCATTTTGTGTCGAAAAGGCAGGGTAAAACCCAGGTGCAAGCAAAACACTAATGAGGGTTTCAAACTTCCATGATTGGAATTTGGAAACCCTCATTAGTGTTTTGCTTGCACCTGTGTTGGTCCTGCCTTTTTGACACAAAATGGCCACTGTGAAAGGGGTCTATTAGGATTCTCTTTTGTTTTTTGTTTTACCTGCACCACGCTCTTTAAGCACATTTAGAAACGGTGGCTCGGGTTTCTTAACTTGAGGAAACAGGGATTCTTCAGCGATGTAACTCTGACGCAGCATCTGGTAATACGGGGCGTGTGGTCCTCAAGCAGCTTACCGTAAAAGCTCATTTACGTTTTATTTGATTTAGTTTCAAGTGTGCCGGCTGATTCTTGGAACACGTGACGGGCGGCCAAGCAGCGTCTGATTTGGTTCCACATATTTATTTATTTATTCGTTTCCAACTACTGTAGTAATACAATTTTTCCTACTGCTTTCCCACTCTTGAGTTCTGGTGTTTTGGCGCAGACAGGTTCTCACGTCGTCCTGTCTAGAATAGTTCCAGGCAGGAAGCTGCTCTGTCGCTTGGTTTGCCTCAAAATAGCACGAAAGAAAAGATATTTCTGTGGAAAGACACGTCTCATACTGTCCCCCCCCCCCCCCCCCCCCCCCCCTCTGTCTCTTTTAGGCAACTCCTAACGGTCCCGCCTGCTGCTGGTGGCTGCTGGCTGTGCTGCCCGTCGACCCGCGGTACCAGCTGTCTGTCCTCTCCATGACCACCCTGCGAGACCGCCTGCTGAAGATCCAGCACATCCTCGCCTATCTGCAGAGCGTCCCCAGCGCCTAGAGCTTCCTCCTCCTCCTCCTCCCCCCACCACCACATAACTGTAACACTAAAACATAACACTGAACATCCTCTGGACTCTTCGAATGACATTCGAGCAAACCTTCTGTCAACCCATCAACCACCAAGCCCCTCGTCATTCTAGAGCATGCTGCACCTCGCCTGGCTCTGCCCCACTGACTGTCGGAGACGTGAAACGTTATTTTAACGTCGGGAAGAGATCAGAGCGAAGCGGGTAACATCCTTGAACTGATGATCGCTGCTCAGCACCGCAGAGAAACCAGAATTCCGGCTGAAACCACCTCAGGGATACCCTAAACGTGACTCCTTTACGACGTCCATCTGCTCTCTTACTTGCTGCATTCATTTGCCAGGAACACTTATGAGAGTCCCAATTGTAAGGTTAATACTGTGCTGTGGAGGTAAAGGAAAGCAAAAGTTTTGGAGGTGAGACAAAGACATTGCTATCAATGACTACATATTTAATTAATTGATCTCTGATGAGATCAGTTAAAATCCTTTTTCTTTTCTTTTTTGAGTGGAGAATGTTTCCGTTTGTATAGAGAGGAGTGAGAAAAAAATCCCAAATGCTGAAAGTGAAACCAAGGCAGGAGGAAAGGTGACGTGGAGCTGAGGGAGAAGGCTATATAAACCTAAGCACAACAGTAGGCTAGCATAATGCTCAAAACACTGATGAAAGTATTGATCTTACTCTTCCTAAGCCTGAAGCTTTTTCACTACGTCTACCATGATGCACAACTGACACCACTGCCTCCAAGTGGTACCATTGAAAGGACGAGACCTCCTTTGTTTCCCTCACATTTTACAATTCTCCGAGCTTTTTCGAAACTGTGATACAGGCAGCCATTTTGTTTTACATACACTACTGCTGGAGGAATGGCCTTGAAATCGTATCTTGATTCTATGCTTTTGGCGATGTGTTTCTTCCATGTCACAGCTAGTCACAACTCAACAGATCCATCTTCCAAAAATGTTCTGTTTTGTTTGTCTGTCATGGCTTTAGACCATTTCAGTTTCTCGTAGCGTAGAGTTTCATGATTTTTGCAGTGAAGAAACAGTATTTCAGATTCAAGAGAGTTCTGTCTCTACTACGTGTATTTCTTGTCTCCTCTAAATCAAATGTTCCAGCTACCCATGTAATCCACGTTCAGTGAAATAATTTGTCAGTAAAAAAAAGATCTACATTCTGAACTTATGTTTGTTTAAAAAAAAATAGTAAAGGGGGAACTTGCAATATTATAACACATCAAAATAAGGAAATCAACTGCTTATATTCCTCAATTAGTCAGCTGAATGGGTTAGCATGGTTCTTCATGGCTTCACTTTACTTGGAGGAGAAAGGACAGTTACCTGAGGCGCTTCAGTCAGTGGACTGTTCTTGCCTTATGATTTTGCGTTGTGATTTGAACTGCACGATGCGTTGGCTTGGTTACCATTCCTTTTGCCATAGTAATTAGTATGTTTTAATTTTTTTTTTTTTCTCAGTCGCCTCAAAGCACCAGTTGTTCAGTGTGGAAAAAAGAAAGTTGAGGCTGTTGTATGTAAATCATTTGTAAAAAAAAAAGAAAATGCTTTTTGAACAGATTTTGCTTTTTGCTGAAATGTTTTAAGTTATGAATTTTTAATAATAAATGCACTTATTTTTCAACTCGAGCCTCAGAGTGTTAACTGTCTTGAATATAAGATACTGTTGTTGTTGGGGCAGCATGGTGTTTCAGCCTTTTCACTTTCCCCACGCGGAGTTATCCTGCCGGTCCCGGGGATTGAACCGACGACCTTCTGGTCACAAGCTCGCTTCTCTAACCTTTAGGCCACCACTGCCCACTTCAGCACTGTTGCCTCATAGCCAGATGGACCTGAGGTCGATGCTGTGCTTGCGTGGGTTTTCTCCCCCTTTCCAAAGGCATGCTAATTAAGCGGATTGAAGACGGAAAATTGCCCTTTGGTGTGATTGTTACTGTTACCTGTGTTTACCTGCCTTCCACCAAAGCCATGTCGGAGTAGGCCACAGAGAGAACCTGAATTCATAAGCGAGTGCAGAAAATCAAGGACGTTTTGGAGCAGTGCACCCCAATGCTGTTGTGCAGTGTTGAGCCATAAGGGGGCGATAACGCAACATTATTGCTGCATAACTGTTTCATAACTCACCCTTTACCCTCTGCAGATACTCAACCTCAACTTTTATTAGGAAAATATAAACGGCTTTATTTGAGCCACTTCGTAGCTTACAATCAGCCATTTTCAAATACATAGAATCACAGAATAAGAACTACAATAACCAGAAGGAGACAGTGGTCATCAGTGGGTGAGTTATGAAATCCACTTATGTGCGCTCCATGGTTCTTGCATCAGAGGTCACCGTGCAGACAGCATCATAACAAATTCTGTAGAGGGAGACAGAGACAGCAGCTGATTCACTGATGAGGGCTAACGATACTCTAATATCACCGAGGGACAATTTCATCATCTGCCCACATCAGTGTCCTAGATACCAATAAAGTTCTCATAGTGTTATTTAATAGCAACACATTTTCATTATTACCAAGTAATGAACAATGTAAATGTGATAGGGACCGCCCTATCACATTTACATTGTTCATTGTTCACACACACACACACACACACACACACACACACACACACACACACACACACACACACACACACACACACACACACATACTAAAGTAGGGGGGGGGGGGGGGGCATTTCAATTGGTAATTATGTCTTCGTTTTTATTTTGAGATGTAAAGTTAAGGTTCATATCTACGGTGATCTCTTTAATCCGTGTGATCACCGCTTGCCGCGCTGGCTTGCTCCATCACCATGGATCCGGACTTGTCAATCAAACAGCTATTGATGTGTCCTGTCAATCACTGCATCGCTGTCACGACTGCAGAGCGCTTGAGGCAAGTCCATCCAATCCACCACCTATCCATTTTCCATTATCCTCTTGGAGATCATTGCTCGGAAAAGACGTCTGATTGTAGGCGTGAAGCCATCGATTGACGCAGGTCTACAGCTTAATTCCAGATTAACACACTGACATTGCCTCTTAAGGTGCAAGTGTGAGTGTTTGTTTTTTGAAAGAAGTAGACAGAGCGCCGAGGCCCTTCCTTCTCATCTGTCCTACAGCTTGAGCTTGTCCCAGTAGATGCCTGCGGGCCAGCTGCCTCGTTGGGCATTCAGCCCGTGTGGCTCAAGTAGATGGATACGTCAGCAGCGTGGCCCGCGGGGCTAATTGACGATAATGTGAAGCACCTGCTTATCGATCCCCTGTGATGTTTCCAATAATTGTAATTGATTGGATCGATGAGACAAGACAAACGGGGGGACGGAGGAGTCGGTGGGACTTTAAAGGATGACACCAGTAAGCCCTTTGTGTGCTGCTGTGTCTCATTATACATGTCCCTAACCTATTGTTTATGTGCCCGTGTGACATTTCCACCAAAGTCCTTGAGGTGTCCAACAGGCGTCTGTCTTCTTGGCGTGCAGAGTGACAGGCGTCCAGGCATGTGCATTGATTGTCTTAATGCACTGCTGATTAGATTGGATTGGCCCTTCCAACCAGCCCACGCTGATGTCCCCACCCCTCCTCCCCCCCCCCGTCTCGTCCTTCTGTCCCATCACTTCCTGTCACCCTGGCGTTCTCCTTGTCTCTCCTTCATCCTCGACCCATTTCCAACTAGATTTGCTGACCCTCTATTCCGTCGCCTTTCCAGTCTGCTCCCGTTCTCAGTTCAGTTCAGTTGTTTATAGCCCCTTCGTCTCACTAATAAAGTGCCTTTTAAACATGAAATCTGGATCATGTCAGGCTAGAGAGAGCAGGATATTTTCAGGTTTAACATGAGGGGTCTTTGTTAAGAAACAACTGGATATGAGCCGTTTTTTCTGCCAGTGGGCGGGGGCGGGGTGGGGGGGGGGGGTGCAGTAGCATGTATCGAAAACAAGAAATGTGATAGGAAACAGCTTTAGCGAATTTGTAACCAAACTCCATTCAAAAACATGCCGTTTTAACAGAGTCCATTGACAATGAGGGGTGGCATTGTGCCAAAAATGAGGCAGTCAAAATAGTGGTCGCACCGTCGTCAATCACTGTGGGTGATTTATTTTACAAGTGGCATTCAAGTCATATCTGACTAGTTTTAAATGTATTTCTCCCCACAAAAGTTTGATAGCCTATCAGTCAGAGTCAGTCAGCTCCTATCCACTCCGCAGTGTGGGCGCACAGTAGCGTCAGGGACGATGAAAATTAATTTGGGGACGGAGCCGTACGACAGCCTAAACACGCTCTGCTCGTTATGAACAGCGTTAAAAATGACATGCCACACACACACGCACACTAAACAGACATGCGGGCACTGGCAGAGAGACAAACAGGCAGATAGAGCGGCACGCATCGCGCAAAAAGTGTCAGAATCTCGGCTGCTCTTTGTGATAGTTTGAGTTTCATTTGCTTCAGTCATCCTGCTGCCTCGTCTTCTCAGGAGAGCGCGTTTCTGCTCCACTTTCCTTCCCCCCTGCCTCTCTCTCACTGCTTAATGCTGTGTGTGTCTGTGTGTGTGTGGACGGATCTGCGGATAATGACCTGCCAGAGTTAACTCATTGAGTGCCAATGACGACTTTAGTCGTCAATTCGGATAGTAACGTTGAGTGCCAATGACGACTAAAGTCGTCAATTGCGTTTTTTGACGGTGGGACGTGGATCAAAGCCAGATCCATCTCCTGTGAAAGTATGGTGGATGTTGAATGTGTAAAAGCTATTTTAGGGACCCATTAGGTGGCGACAGTGCTCTCCAGATTAGAGAAAGGCGAGGAAAAAAGAGAGAAGTCATGGGGAAACGGAAATCGCATCGATATGCATGAAGCATAACGTTAGCTGTGCCTGTGAACAGCAGTCAATCTGCTGCCACAATTGAGCCCCTCCGTCTCCGCTGCGATAGCCCCTCCATATGATTTAGTTGCCAACACCAGCGTCTTTCTGAAAAGTTACATTATTCTCAGCTGGGAGCCGGCGACATGCTGTGAAAAAGCTGCGTGGAGCGCACTTTTCAGTGCAGACAGAGCAAACGCAGAGCAAACGCAGCAGAGCCACCAGACACTCCCACGGAGGAGGAGGAGGGGGGTGGGGCACGCAGGGCAGCATACAATCATTGACAGTAAACACAGACCCAGAGAGCAGGCTCGATGCACAGAGACAGGCAAACAAGCTAGAATATCTGATGCCCACCAGCAGTAAATCAAGACCAGCAAGAAGGTGTAGGGTCTGCACACGCAGGGGCCAGCGCTGCTGGTTGCAGCTAAAAAATATTATTTGGCCAAACAAAATTCCTTTGTTTTCACTGTTTTATTGAAGGAAATTATTTTTGAGGTGTCATTACATCAGAAAATATTAGCTTCAGAGTCAATGATGTGCTTGAAATGCTTCAATTCACAAAAGGCGGAATATCTCAGCTTCTAAATTGAAACGTGTGTTTTTGCTGAAATCAACCTATCTTCTCCGGCTGATAACTAAAGAACGGAAAATGATATCAATAAACTTTTTTTTGCAGATGATAGAAGAGAGTCTCATCGTTCTTTGTGCGTGTTCGGTGTTTACATAGTAATATCATATAGTAGTGTATTTGAGAATATAGAATTCTGGCTTGCCTCTGGCCAGTGACACTTACACCTAACGACCCCAGATAACATCACTGATGACGCGTCCCAGCGCATGCGGCAGTAGTGTATTTGAGAATATAGAATTCTGGCTTGCCTCTGGCCAGTGACACTTAGGAAAGACTAGGTGACAACCAAGTATAGTTTGGTGACGAGCTGGAGAGACAGTTGACGGCCGGAGAGACGGCAACCCGGTACGGGATGGGATTAGCACCCCATCTTGGCTCTCTCGTGAGGGAGAAATCCACAAACGCTACGGATTAGCCTCCTGAAAATCTGCGCAAGATCGGCGCGGCCTGAGGTCCTCCAGGCTAGAGCGAGGTGCTCGACGCAGGTAAATGACGTGCAGCGCACAGGCCCTCTTGAGGTGTCCTTGAGGTATTCTCTCAGCCTCTGGATTGCCTTTGCCACGGGAGGGTCTGGTGAGACGAAGGAGGAGCACGGCCGGGAGTAACCCACAGAGCCTAGATCCTCCATGCACCGAAGGGCCAATACTGCGGCGTAGCACTAGCTCTATTGCAGCGGATTGGGCGTTCTCGTTTACCCCTCCCGCGGGCAACGTTGCAGATAGAGTAGTAAGGCTGATCCGTGAGCGGCTTCTGGGACGCGAGTCGGGGTCTTAATTGGCCTCGGCTGGGTCTACTGGGCGAGGGTGTATGATGTTGACAGACCCGAAACACCTAACAACCCCAGATAACATCACTGATGACGCGTCCCAGCGCATGCGGCAGTAGTGTATTTGAGAATAAGAATAAAAAATAATATCACACAATATTCTGTGGGCCTCGAGAAATCACTGAAAACGCTCTGAAACTCTGGCACTGGGAGCGTCCGTTCTCCAAAAGTGGCTGGCACTCAATGAGTTAAACAACAGCTCCTTTTGCGCTAATCCGGATCTTACACCGGCGAGCGAGGTGAATAAGATACGGACTCGCGGGAGTGCGCGTAGGCCGGCTAATTGTTGTTTAACATGCAGGCCAACCGGCTAGGAGCAGGTTATAATACGGATTCCACCGCATGTTAAGAAGTGGCTATAGCGTCTCACATAGCATCATCACAGTCATATACTACTACATCATATATGTACACACACAACATACGTTGCATACTGTATGTACGTCATATACATACTAGACATTTTACATTACGCCACTGCACAAACAGCATGTCGTGTTAGACTGTGGGAGGAAACCGGAGCACCGGAGCAAACCCGCCCAAACACGCAAACTCGACACAGAAAGGACCGGGGTGGGGATTCAAACCCACGCAACTTCTTGCTGTGAGGCAACAGTGCTAACCACTGAGTCACCGTGCCGCCCTTCTACCTCTTCTCTCTACACCTCCCATCCCTTCAGGCTCTTAGGTCCTTCCTAGTTTTCACACGTTCCTCACCTGCTGTCCTTGTCCCTCACTTAATAAGACGTGTTATTGTCTGCAACTTATGAAAAGTAGCAATACAAATCAGGTTTACCTTTATTATCATTCTTCCTTGCAGCCTACCCTCTCTCCTTGGAACCCAGTCGCCAGAATAAAACGTTGGCTTTTTATGCGTCGGCAAACCAGGGATACGAAACAAGCTCAACGTTTCTCATGTTTCTAAAACATTGCTTTTGATCTTCCTGCAAACCTACAATATACAGACATAACTTTGAAACAAAACGCCGGTTAATTTAAAAGCCTCACCGCCTTTCCAACATTGAAACCCCCGCCAAAAAACAACGTTGGTTATGTTTAGGCAAGTAGAACAACTTGGTTAAGTTTAGGATTATGGTTTGGGTTTGGCTTGAATACAAAAAGGTTAAAGGTGACCTACGGTTGAAATGTATACAGTACGTATACTTTGAACACACCGGGGCACGAACGGCTCTGCGTTTGTGAGAGAACTGTGTTTCTATCCATCCACCCCGACCACGTATTTTTGGTTCTGAAACTTATTGCAGAAATATAGAATGCCAACGTTTTATTCTGGCAGCCAGGCTGCTCCTTACCCCCTTATCCCTCCTGCTTGCCTTCCATCTTGCCTAGAATTCCCTCTTGCCTATCTCCTCCTCTCGTCCTCTTCCCCGCACCCATCTCCTGATCCCCCCACTCCACCCCCCCCCACCCCCCCCTCTCCCTGCTCTGCCACTCACCGTCAAAGTCAATGGTGCCGTCCTTGTTGAGGTCAATGTCGGCGAGTATCTCCTCCAGCTCTCCTTTCTTCATCTTCTCCCCCAGGAGGCTCTTCGTGGCCTCCTTCAGCTCCTCTAATGTGATTTTGCCATCACCGTCGCAGTCAAACTGCAGCACATGGTCAGGTGCAGGGTGTGTGGAGGATGGGGCGTGGTCAGGGTGTGTGCAGGATGGGGCGTGGTTGGGAGGGCATGGTAGGGCATGGTAGCAGGGATATGGAGAAGGATGCATCAGAGAGCAGGACAAGTGAGTGTGGAGAAGGAAAAAGAGGCAAAGAGGGTTAGAGGTGCCATAAGGGAGAAAGACGGAATTAACAAAAATAAGTTTCTGATGAATGAAAGACAGAGGAGAGATTGAATAGAATAAGATGGAGAGAGAGAGAGAGAGAGAGAGAGAGAGAGAGAGAGAAAGAGAGAGCGAGAGAGTGAGAGAGAGAGAGAGAGAGAGAGAGAGAGAGAGAGAGAAACAGAGAAATAAAAAAGAGAGAACTTGAACTAAAGGAGAGAACTTGTGAAGAAACACACAAAGGAGTTAAGGGGTCACGGCATGCCCGGAGCCACTTCACTGAAGATCACTGTGATTATAATCACACTTGAAAGCAAACTTTTGCATTGATGAAAGCTGCAATTTGAGTAGCAGCTCTTAGAAGTACGACTACTGCTTGGGACTGCAGATGGGCCAACGCTGAGTCAGGAAGCTGAAGAGAGAATAGAGGATGATCAGATAAAGAGAGAGAGAGAGAGAGAGAGAGAGAGAGAGAGAGATAGAGAGAGAGAGAGAGAGAGAGAGAGACAGACAGACGAACTGCAAATGTCTGATATCGCAGAAAAAAAAGGCTTTCTAGGCAGTGAGTGTGTGAGGTTGAGTTCACTGAATACACTTAGGAGATATTCTGACTGTGTTAATGCTGCTCTTCTGTTTGTATCGGAGAACTGCTTTCACAGCATCGAATGTTAAGGAGAAACGAACAATCGATTGGTTTCCCATAATGAAGATGTATGATGCTGTAAGTTTGTGTCCAGGGGTAGTGCTGTAGTTAGTAGCAGTAAATGATGCAACTCCACTGCATAGAAGAGCTCAACAGTCACGTGACTTTCCGTGACATTTCTTGCCCCGGAAGAGAGTTCCATTCATTTTCTCCATAGACATTTTGAAAAAAAATCCTTATAGAACGGGTTTTAAGGCTGGAAGAAAGCCAACCCGTGACCTACTGCATCGTGAGTGACCATAAAACATTTCAGTTGGAGCAAAAAGCAAAAAATAAAAACGGTGATTTTTTTCACGGAAAGCCACGTGACTGTTGAGCTCTGTTGCCTTCACATAGCATCAAAGAGGCCATCCATTATATAGCCTCTTTGGACAGCTTCCTGTTGCTTGGAGAAAAATAAAATTGAATTTCCAAAACGCTCCTCGGAGCATCTCAGCACCGTCAAGATATTTGAATGTCAGATATCCAATTTATGGCTACTGACTGCCTTTCCGAAGCCCTGCCACTCCGAACGTTAACTTCCATTATTCGGACTGGCGGTCGTTCACCTTAGAAGCCGCAATGCCGACCTTAGGTTTAGGCGTGGGGGTGGGAGAGGTTAGGTTTTGGGTTAGGGTCTGGGGGAGGTTAGGTTTAGGCATGGGGGGAGGTTAGGTTTGGCGTGAAAAACGGGGAATATAGAACCCGGGGAACATAGACATGATCCCTTTCTGAGTGCCGATATTTCGGAGTGGCAGAACGTCGGAGTGGCAGCACGTCGGAGTGGCAGCATGTAACCCCAATTTATTTACCTGACTTGAAACAGACACTGCTCTGACGGCGGTTTGTTATACTTTGTGTTTGTAAGCATGCTTGAACTCCGCCCAACAGGTGTGACCCCGCGAAACGTCATGTGACGAGGAGAAAATAAACAAACCAAGGATCAGACATTGCCGCTACTACTAGCTAGCTAAATACTGTCAGTGTCAAGTGTGTTTTCATTTAGCCTACTACAATGAATCGCGTAGTAGACTATTTGTCTGTACGGTTTAGTACGTTGCCGTTGGAAGATAAATTGGAAATAAAGCGTTTATAGGGCCACCACACAGACCAGAAGATTTCGTCATGCTTCAGCCTGGGGATAAAGTGAATGCAAGGTTTGTACATTTACTCAATGACGATGTTGTTGTGGTTTTGCTGTGTGCTGTGTGTTTTGGACAAATGTGAAGTGTTAGTTTTGGAATATTTCTGCTCCTTGGCACTCAAATCGCAGTCATATGCCTCCCTAGTCCCTACCATAGATTGGCTAGATCTTTTTTGTGTGATGGTGCGTGGTGACGTGACAACATGGCTGCAGACACCTGTAAACATGACAAAGCAGAAGTCTTGCAAGGCTGCAGACACCTGTAAACATGACAAAGCATGGTTGCAGACACCTGTAAACATGACAAAGCAGAAGTCTTGCATGGCTGCAGACACCTGTAAACATGACAAAGCAGAAGTCTTGCATGGTTGCAGACACCTGTAAACATGACAAAGCAGAAGTCTTGCATGGTTGCAGACACCTGTAAACATGACAAAGCAGAAGTCTTGCATGGCTGCAGACACCTGTAAACATGACAAAGCGGAAGTCTTGCATGGCTGCAGACACCTGTAAACATGACAAAGCGGAAGTCTTGCATGGCTGCAGACACCTGTAAACATGACAAAGCGGAAGTCTTGCATGGCTGCAGACACCTGTAAACATGACAAAGCAGAAGTCTTGCATGGCTGCAGACACCTGTAAACATGACAAAGCAGAATTCTTGCATGGCTGCAGACACCTGTAAACATGACAAAGCGGAAGTCTTGCATGGCTGCAGACACCTGTAAACATGACAAAGCGGAAGTCTTGCATGGCTGCAGACACCTGTAAACATGACAAAGCGGAAGTCTTGCATGGCTGCAGACACCTGTGAACATGACAAAGCGGAAGTCTTGCATGGCTGCAGACACCTGTAAACATGACAAAGCGGAAGTCTTGCATGGCCCAGATTGGATTTAACGAAGTAGCATACACTCACTGTGGTGTGGTGTGTGTTTTTTGTCAGTTTTTTTTGTTTGTTTTTGTTTGTTTGTTTTTTGGTGGGGCATTTTTTCCTTTATTGGATAGGACACTGCAGACAGGAAAGGTGGAGAGAGAGCAAGGGGATGACATGCGGCACAGGTTCACAGGTTGGATTCAAACCCGGGTCGGCCACGCCAAGGACTAAGCCTTAAGCTTAATTTATACTTATTAGAAAGTGTCGCTCAGCACATGGTCGCAGACGAAAAAGAAAGTGTCGCTCATGGTGTTACATTTATACTTCAGTGAATGTTCGCCTCGGTTCAACGGTCACGTGACACTCGAACGCTATAAGCAGACAGCCAAGAGAAGAGAGGGAACGCACAGTGAAACCACCTCGGAGGCAAGATGTAACGTACTTGGCTGCAGCCGCATATAAACGACACACAACTCACCTCCTCTTTCTCTGGGAAATTGATCGCGATGTTCTTTGTGATTTTCACGAAGTCATACATCAAGGACAGGCTGATAAAAATAGCGGGGACACGTTCATTCATTTCAATCGAGTGAAAACCAAAACAAGGAAGTCAAGCGCGTGCCGTCTATATAGCCAATCAGACTTGCGCGACACATCGTGACGTAGTCAGCGACACTAGACATTTCACCAGGTAGCAGACACTGCTCGCCGACACTTGAAAGTGTCGACTCAAGTCCTCATTTCTGTCGGCGGCCGGTTCAAAAGTGTTGGCAGACAAAGCATAAATTGGGCTTTAGTGGTACGCGCTCTACCAGGTGAGCCACCGGACGTCCTCGCGGTGGTGTTTTCTCATAAAAATCCTTAAGACTGCATTAGTTTTCCCTCATTGTGTGTTTATACTTTTCTTGAATTCACGTGTGTGAAGCGGTGCTTATTGGGTCTACATCACACCTGATCTGGAACATTAGTACTGTAGCTTGGGGGACAAGCAAATCACTGCTTGCATACCTGCCTCTATAATGACGCTAGGGAAAACAAAACAACGAGATGGACGTTTCCTCCAGACTTACGAAACGTCAAACATTTCAAATGCAATTGGTGTGATGAGCAAATGGAGTGAAACAGAGGAGTGATGAATGCTCACAATGTGGAGGATCTGGGACCATTGGTAAAATAACAATTTATATATAAGTTGTCTTTCTACTGAAACCTTCCTACTAGGGCTGTGGCGATTCACTTATCTCCCGATTCGATACTATCACGATTCTTGGGTGCCGATTCGATTTATATTGCGATTCTTAAGTATTGCGATTCTACGATTATTGCGATTCGATATTACGATTTATTGCGATTTTTGTTTATTTTTTTCTTTTCTTTTTTCAGTTTGTTTGCTTTTTTACACTAGATTAGAACATGGGAAAAGTTGAATCATACACTAGAGACTGTATATTATATCATGAGTAGGGCTGGGCGATATAGTAAAAAACAGGGGCGGACTGGGATCATAATTCAGGCCGGGCATTAGATGCCAAGCAGGCCAGGCCGATATGGGCCGACGCGTGTGAAATTTGGGCCGTTTCAAGCCCAATTTGGGCCGTTTGAAGCCAGATTTGGGCCGTTTGAAGTCCAATTTTACAATGAGATGCACCCACTTTAACCCTGAAGTGTAATTATTACTTCAGACTAACTAATAAAGTAATAAAACCACTAGTAAACCAGTAGGCGGCGTCTGGCCTGCTGTTCAGTGAGTGGCCTGACTGCAAGCACCAATTTTTTTTTTTTTTTTTTTTTTGCGATTATCGATTCTGGAATAAAAGATCGATTAAAAAAATCGTGACATTAAAAATCGCGATACTTAGGTGAATCGATTTTTTTCCCCACCCCTACTTCCTACCTGCATTTAGTAATAATAATTGATTGCATTTATCTAGCAGTGTGTGTGTGTGTGTGTGTGTGTGTGTGTGTGTGTGTGTGTGTGTGGGGGGGGGGGGGGGGCGGGACTCATCTCAAGTACCACCGATGTGTAGCACCAACCTGGGTGATGCACGGCAGCCAGTTTGCCGCAGAACGCTCAGCACACATCAGCCTATCAGGGTGGAGAGTTGAGCACTGAAAGAGCCAATTAAGTAACGAGGGTTGATTAGGTGGCCATGATGGAAGGAAGGCCTATGTGGGAATTTAGCCAGGGCACCGGGGGGTTACACCCCTACTGATGGAGAACATTAAAGTTCCATTGGCTCATTTCATAATCAATAAGCAATAATTGCATGCATATACACATAGTTATTGGTATGAGTTGTTAGTTATAATGCATATCACATAGACAAAGGCAATACAGACGTAATTATATGTATGCAATTATATCTTATTGATTATGAAATGAGCCAATGGAACTTACATTTTCTCCATCACCTACTCTTGCAAAGAGTGACAATGGGATCTTTAATGACCACAACGAGTCAGGACCTCGGTTTAACGTCTCGTCCGAAGGACGGTGCTCACTCATAGGACAGAGTCCCCTGTCTCTGCCCTGGGGGCATTGGGGAGATTGTTAAGGAGACCAGAGTGAAGAGCACCTCCTACTGGTCCTCCACTACCACTTCGAGCACCAGTCTCCCATGATCCAAGGGCTATCCACCACAGCCAGACCTGCTCAGCCAGACCTTCCCCAGGAAAGCCAGTGATGTAATTAGGAGCCACTGGTTCTCTAGTCTGCTGTCCATCTTCTCTCTTCCATGTTTAGAAGAAAAGACAGTCTTGGCAACACTTATAAGGGCCCCGTTGCTTGAGGGCGCACTTCAAAAAGGCGTGTGTACCGTCAAACTGCCAGGCCGCCGCCCGACTCAGCCGCTTGAAGTCAGAGCTCTTGGGGGAGAAGTTGTGCTTACCTGTTTGAAGGCACAGAGCTCTTGGGGGGGGGGGGGGGGGGGGGAGTTGTGCTTACCTGTTTGAAGGCACAGCGGAGCTCCTTCAGACCCACCATGTGAGCCGTCTCCGCCAGCATCCGCGGGCCCATCAGCTCGCAGAAATCATCAAAGTCCACGTGGCCGCCCCCTGCAGGCAGGAGGACACACCCCCACGCACACACTGAAATTCATTTTGTGCCACAATCCTTAGAGGCAGTGCTTCTCAAAGTGGGGTCCGAGGACCCCCCCAGCAAAAAGAGGAATAATTTATTTTCACTATAACTCCATCCATAAGTAACACAGAATGTATGACTATTTTGATCATGTGTTTCAGACACTTTCTGTAGCCTATAAAACATCTAAAAGCAAATATCTTATCAGATGGGGGACCCTGGGACAAAATCGTGGGGGTCAGTGGTCTAATTTATGTCAGTTTAGGGGTCGTTGACATGAAAAGGTTCGAGGACCACTGTCCTAGAGAGCCTACTGTAATTAACATGCAATGCCTACCTGGAGCATCCGTGCTACGCTTGCCACATTAACAATGAGGCACCTAGCAGCGTCTGCACGTTTGCAAGCCTTAAGTTGGAAAAATAGCTGCTGGCTCAATATACAATGTGTCAAAAATACACTCGAGAATGGTTGGCTGCGCTCGCCTAAGAAAAGCTTACAATGTCCTAATTTGATCACAGCATTACCTAAGCAAGTGCGAGCGTTGGGAAAAGTGTCGGGAGAATTCAGCTCACGGAAAGCTTTAGCAGCAGTGTGCTCATTATGCTCCTTTCAGCCCGATGTGGAAGCTTTTTTTGTTTTCGTCCCCTTGGTCATTATCAACACAGATTCATACTGTTCCGGGCTGTTTTTTTGCCCGTTTGATAGACGATCTCATTTGTAGGCCAATTTAGGTCTGTCATTCTAGGCTCGGAGGCTGAGGCCCAACAACTGCTTCAGTAACACAATGCAATCATTTTGCAATTCAAAAATGTAATGTTGACTGTATAATTCTGGAAGATTGTGAAGGCGAAACCTTGGAGAAACGGAGGACAAGTGTCAAACCGCGCCAAACTAACTATCCTTAGTGGGTGATCGTCATCAGCACCGTGGGGCTCGTGGTGGGGCTGAGGCTGTTCATTTGCACATGCCCCTGGCCTGTGGAGCAGTCCAGCGTGAAGCTGGTTGCATGGTGCAGATCTTGGCAGCTCTGTTTGGACCCTTTAGACACAGACTTGACAGGCTTTCTTTAGTTCACAGCGGCAAAGGGATTCTGAAGCAGAGGCCTAAGCAAAGCATTTGAATTTTTTATTTCGCACTTGGGCTCAAGGCAATGGCTATTTTCTGTCAGCCTGGCTTCAGCGTTGTGGAGCAGCGCGTCTGCACATTGTGGGGGTATAATAACTGCTTTAACTGCTTTTAACAATGTCTCTGCCTTCATTATGTGGGTAAATCTAAAGCAACCGGTAGAAAATTCTCCCCAAGGTCTCGGGAGATGATTAGAATATTTTTTAAATTGATCATGTGTTGCTAGTTGAAACCAGAATTTCCTGCGCTAATAATGTTGCCGTGGGGATTTCTCTTCATGTCTTCAGCATGCCTCGGGGTAACTTACAGGTCAGACCAATCAGTGAATAGAGACATTGTATTAGTCATTGTATTGCATGTATTATAAGCTAATGTGGGCTACCTTTCAGAGACATATTTCACGTGGGGATTATTAGTGGCATTACTGCCTGGCACACTTCAGGTCTATGGGCATCAACGCAATACATGCAACAACGCAATTCCAATGCAATTTGGATCCAAAGAAGATACACAGTCAACACATTTGAAGGCTATTTAGGCCTATTTGTGCTATTATAACAAAAAAAAAAAACGCTTTTAGTTTTTGTTCAACTAGTCTACGTAGCAATAAACAAGTGTTAGATGTCTCCTCCTACCTCAGAAAGTCGCCACTGGCCAGCTATAGTCTACTACAGGATAGCGTACCTCACTTCATGCAGAGGCAACAGCGAAATGAAGCAAATTTGTGTGTTCTGTTTTATTAAAAGCTTATTATTTGCAATGCGTTGCACTGATGCACATCGGCTTGAGAGATTATGATCTCAGGTTAATGTTCTACAGTGATTCTATTTATGGGAGAGAGAGAGAAAAAAAACACATTTTTTGAGGTTTTATAAAGGCTTATCCTGTAAATATTTGAAGGGGACAAGTGAATTGTGATTCACTCTTCAGAAATATCGATAGGCTGAATACAGATATAGGCTAAGGAATAAGAAACACAAATATTTGGCAGTGGAATAACACTGAAGTACGCTTTTGGAAGAAATCAAACATGGAGGAGGCGGCTGCGTCCCCGGGGGCGCCGGCGGGGCGGGGTGTTTATATCGCCTCTCCTACACGAGCAAAACAAAAGCCTCCACAAGGAAGTGCAGGTTGCATCTCACATTTATATAATAAATGAACATTCAACTCATTTTGGCCCACTGTTACTTTACTGTTACTGTTTGTTTTTGGGGGGAAGTAAAAAGATTTGTGTTAATGGGTGCGCATTTTTTTTAAATCTATTTTCATATTTTATTTTATACGTTTGTCACTATTAAACCACGATTCACTCGATATGGTTCCACGCCACAGTCCCTGATGGACAGATACTTTTGTGCTGAGAAGCATCATTTCCACATAGCTGGGTATGATGACGCATGCTGCAGGTACATCACAGCCTTGGCTCATAGGAGCCTAATCTGTCAAAGACACCCAGCACATCAACCAATCAGACAGGCACAGAGCCTCACCCACGGTGCAGCAACATGGTTTTGAAGATAAATAAATAGTTTGCCCCAAAATGAGAATGAATTATTTAGTTAATCCCCATGTCATTCAAAACTCTTATTACACAGAGAGAGAGAGAGAGAGAGAGAGAGAGAGAGAGAGAGAGAGAGAGAGAGAGAGAGAGAGAGAGAGAGAGAGAGAGAAGAGAGGAGAGAGAGAAAACATTAATGCCAATCTATCGAATTTCTCCAAAAAGCTCCCGCAGTGTAATTTTAAGTGCACTGTCGTCAAAAAAAGTCGTCAAAAATGACGTTTATTAATTTGCTATAGGAGGAGAAATAAGTGGAACCATGCAGGCAGATTTACTGTCTCTTGTTGAAGAAGAAAAAAAAACAATATTCTGACAGACGAGAGCAGGAATGAAGGATTCCCAGCCTTATGAAGGACATTTTGTTAGAGATGAATGTTTTTGGATTGACAACGCAGAATTATGACATAAAAGAAAGGGTAGCGAGGCTAACAGCGCTGGACAGGGTAACACCTGCCAGTATTCTCTAGAGCTACAGTATTGTTGCAGAATGAATGACCTTACCTAATGATAGTCTGTCCTACCATAACGCCACACCAAATTGAACTGGGATCATGTGGTTTGGTTTCATTTTGAAGTGAGGACGTCGTAACTACTCCAGCAACAAACACCATACCCAGAAGGAAAAAAATCCGATTGGCTATTAAGCTACACTTTGAGGTTTATTCTTTGATTGAGCAATCAATGGCACCAAACAGTCTCTGTGTGTGACTTTCATTGTATTCAGCATGTCCTTTTCACTCTATATCTTAATGATGCCAGGGAATAGAGCGCACAGCTCTGTTCAGTTCAGGTGGCGTTTCATTGTCCCCCGCCTAGGGGACCTGGGGGTGGATGATGACTATGCATCGGTCTTGGCCCGCGTTCGGCCATCCGTTAGTTTGTATCCCGCCCCCACCGCCACCCCTGGGAAAAACGTTTACTCATTGGCTATAATACAGAATAGAGAGAGAGCCAAAGTGGAACGTCACTTCCTGCTTCAGCACTGTACCAGAGATTTTCATGCGCCATTTATTTTCCCATAGACATTTTGTAAAACGCTTATAGAAATAGTTATACTTGTTCAAACCAAACGATTCAGATATATTTAGAAACAGGAGAGATCGCATAACATTTCACTCGGACCAAAACATTTAAACAAAAAAAGGGGGTTTAAAGAAAATATTTTTTCGATGTTTTTTTTGTTTTGGTCCGAGTGAAATTCTATGGTCTCTCCCGATTCTAAATATAGCTGAACCGTTTGGTTTGACCAAGTAAAACTTTTTATAGACCTTATTCGATAACCCCGGACGGCGCCATATTGTTGACAAACCGCAGCCGTAACGTAGTGTGGCCGAGCGTATAGCAACAGTTATGGCTTCGTCAAAGAGAAGTGATGAAAAAATAAGTTTAGTGTAAAACTGACTTAGAGTAAAGTTAACTCATTATATTGCCAGGTATAACGTACCGGACATTTAGAACTACCTTGTGAATACAGTATTGGCTAGGCTACACATCTCAGGAGCTGAAGGCTTTCAAATCCCTTGAGTCCTAGCGTTATAACTATTTCATCTGTGGCAATTGGTTTGACATTTTTACTTTTGTGCCACCAACGACATCATCATCATCATCATCATCATCATCATCATCAAACATTGTTGTGACAGCAAAGGTAAATAACCTTAATGTTAAATGTTTGTTTGATATGATCTGAGCTTGCTTGCATGTTAATGTTTGCTACTAACGTTAGCCTCTAGTCTCTTTCCCTTCACGTTTGTGGACAGTAGCTAACACCCGGGCTTTTATTGCTGCTATTGCTACAGCCGTGTATTATTACACAGCACACTATCGCTGTTGTGAAATAGCTCCTGACGCAGTAAAAACAGCATTAAATAGGCTAGTAAGTAACGTTGGCTAACGTCCAAAGCTATGACAGCTGTCAGTCACTTTAAAACAGCGTGCTGCGGAATGTCAACAATATGGCAGCGGTGGGTGTGCCCGTACATGAGTTACGTCAGTCAAATAAGGTCTATAAGCATTTTCTGAAATTTCTATGGGAAAATAAATTGCGGAAGAAAATATCTGGTACAGTGCTGAAGCATTAAGTGACGTTCACTTTGGCTCTATATGGCATTCAGATTAATGACTACCCAGTTGATTTGGGTTAAGGTTAGGTCTTTGCCCGGGGAAATACTGGATCTTTTGGAAACCAAGGGCTCTATCTTCTGACAGGCGCTATCCCCTAATAGCGCTTGCGCACCTGTTTGCGCGTGCCTTAAGGCACGGAAGATAGCATTCCACCTTGCGCCGTCCGCCAGGTGTTCTGCCGAGTTTTGCTCCCCGGCCGAGCAGCAAAAAAAAGCATCCCCACCTCACGGGAGCATACTTGTAATGATTTATACAGAAATGTAACTGTTTAAAAGTGATATAATTGTCTGGTAGACGTGACCTCGCTGATTTTTAAGTTAAAACAGCCCCGAAATATGTTGGGGATGCAATTCTCGGCAGGGATGCGGAAAGGTTCACGGCACGTGTCGCAAGCGCAAATTAGAGCCTTGCCAAAATCATCTGCGCCCCAAAATG
>NC_139626.1:43124291-43169291 GCF_964638095.1 Poromitra crassiceps | reverse complement strand
CATATCGTTAATCTAATGACTCAACTCTACTGAATTAGAATAACATGCATATTGTTAATCTGACGACTCAACTCTACTGAATTCGAATAACATGCATATCGTTAATCTTGACGACTCAACTCTACTGAATTAGAATAACATGCATATCGTTAATCTGACGACTCAACTCTACTGAATTAGAATAACATGCATATCGTTAATCTTGACGACTCAACTCTACTGAATTAGAATAACATGCATATCGTTAATCTGACGACTCAACTCTACTGAATTAGAATAACATGCATATCGTTAATCTGACGACTCAACTCTACTGAATTAGAATAACATGCATATCATTAATCTGATGACTCAACTCTACTGAATTAGAATAACATGCATATCATGTCAACACTGCAGCAGGCTGCCAGTATGAGTCTAATGGGATTTCACACACACACACACACACACACACACACACACACACACACACACACACACACACACACACACAGTACATTATTAGCATAGCCAACTGCGTGAAGTATTTACTCAGGGTGACTTTTGGAGGACCTGCTCTCTCTCTCTCTCTCTCTCTCTCTCTCTCTCTCTCTCTCTCTCTCTCTCTCTCTCTCTCTTGTGGTCATGCTCTCTCTCTCTCATGGTAAAGCAGGAGCTGGGAGGAAAATCTCCACACAGCTGCACATTAAGCATAATGGATCTCAGTGGGATTTTGGTGTTCTGATGTCTTAAAATGGCAACATGTTAATATTTCCACTAGACAAGACCACTAGACATAAAGAACATGTTAATATTTCCACTAGACAAGACCACTAGACAAAAAGAACATGTTAACATTTCCACTAGACAAGACCACTAGACAAAAAGAACATGTTAACATTTCCACTAGACAAGACCACTAGACAAAAAGAAGAAGAAAAAGAAAAAAACACTTGATTATTTGGTCACTAGCAAATTTGGTCATTGGTCTTCAAAAGGGGGTCTGGGACCCCCAGGGGGTCCGCCAATTTTTTTGTCAAAGTAGTCTGTGAACATTTTTCAAATGGATTCTAGACAAAAAATTATAATATTGAATAAACTCCAAGCATTAATTTAGGGAATAATACGCTACTTTTGACAAAAATGATTCACAAAGCGAATCTGATAAACAATATGCGAAACACGTTCGCTCCTTCTTGCTTTCTTAATGTAATCTATTGAGGGGATAATTCACATTTTTTAAAGTCTAGTCCTATTTGCTAATTACCAATGACGATATTGATGTTGGTAGAGTTCTTCCTCAGAACAATCCATCCTGTTCCTCATAGTAGCTCTGCAAAGTTGGTCAAAAAAATTCAAGGTCACTGGGGTCACGCTCCTCCTGTATGTACAAGCTGACTGAAGCTCACTGATTCATCCACAGTCACACAAAGTACATTTCACTGAGCTTCAGTCAGCTTGGACATACAGGAGCGTGACGCCAGTGACCTTGCATTCGTTTTTTTCCCAACTTTCCAGAGCGATTATGAGGAACATGGATGGATTGTGCAAAGAAAGAACTCTACCGATCAATATCATCAGTGGTAAGTAGCAAATAGGACTAGACATAAAAAAAGATGTGGACTATCCCTTTAATAAAAAAAGAAGTGTCAATTCTGATATCCTGGTGTGCGCTGGAGTATAAAGGTTATTATAGGCCATGTTTAAAATGCAACACATTTTTTATTTATTTTTTAAATCACAGGGGGTCCCTGCTCTGTTTCTCTATCAACCAAGGGGTCCTTGGGCTGAACAAGGTTGAAGACCACCTGCTGTAGGCTCCTAAGTGGACCACACGATGCCAACGGGCTGCGGGCAGTCTCCCTCATACAGACCCTGGAAGACTGGAAATGCGGTCTCTGTAGCAAGTGGGTTTTTATGGGCTGGGGTTACTAGCCCCATGCCCCCCCATTGACCCTAACATACATGTCTTTTGATGGTGGGAGGAAACCCACATGAACACGGGGTGAACATGCAAAGTCCACATAGAAAGGACCTGGGACGGACCAGGGTTCAAACCCACGACCTTCCTGCTGTGAGGCGCAGGCACGTGCACACATAGACATCAAAGGGGGCTTGAGCCCCTGCCCTTTTCCCCCGTCTGTAAAAAGTGCCCTCTCCAGACCCTGAATGCAGCATTTCTAATGGCGCTCTGTATGGAAAGTCCCCTCTCCAAGCGGTCCCCGAAGGCAGCACTCAAAGAGTATTGCCTTTTCCGAGCTCTCCTGACCCTGAATGCAACATTTCTAATGGCCCACTGTGCAGACAGGCGCCTTTCCAAGCCGCCCCTGAAGGCAGCGGCAGCCAGAAACGAAACGTCAAAGCAGAGCAAACCCGCTGTTGTAGTAGTGTTGGGTAGTACTACATGTAGCCTTAAGGTACCCATATTCATTGTAACTAGTTGCTTATTAGCATGCATATAAGTAACATATTGGCTGTATATTAGTCATAGTAAAGCACGTATTAATGCCTTATCCTGCAGGACCATATTCTACAAATAGGCCATAGTTTCCCTCAATAACATTCTAATTACTGCTCATTGATAGTAAGTAAGTACTTGAATTGTGATCCTTATCTGCTTTAGTGGTTTTAGGACATGAAGGTGAGTAGAAAAGGAGCAAATATTGATGCTTAAGATGAAATAATGATATCACAACAGTATTGTAACAGCAAATTTAACTTTTTTACTAATATTATTCCGTTTGTGGAGTTATTTTTCCGTGACAAGCATCATCCTAATGTTAATTTAAAATGAGATATTCCTCTAAATCTGGCTAAAACATTTTTTTTAAATCGCCCGGCGACTGGCGCCAACGTGCCCTTTTAGAAATTTCGGCCCCTGCCCCTCTGACATTCTCTGCACGTCCCTGGTGAGGCGGCAGTACTAACCACTGAGCCACCGTGTTTGTCAGCAAATTTGTACACAAAGACAAACCGCTCGCAGCTAGAAATGCTAAATGCTTGATAGGCTAACTTTCGCAGCATGATTTTGACACCTTCATTACAGTTAACATGTATGTGCCACATGCTGACCGTGAGCATAGTTGCTCTATTTAATTTACTAACAAGTCTCATAAAAATGTAACACACCAAATGTCTCATAACACTGCTTTATATATATAAACATATACTGCATGTAGGCCTTTGAATTAACATAAAGCCTATGTACTGCAGGAAACATACTGCAATTAAATGAAACATTGTGTAAAAGCGACAAAACCATTTCTTGAACAATATTCCATGTTTAACCCTGATTGCCTCAACAGACGCATTGCTCTACAGATGCACACCCACAGGGTTTAACAAACTCAATCATCATTTAGTCTCTCATCTCTCTCTGCTCTCTCTCTCGCCATCTTCTCTCCTCCCTCTCTCTCCCTCCCTCTCTTCTCTTCTAGTTTTTTTATTAAAGCTTTATATGCGCGTTTCAATTGTGTTCTTTGATTGTGCTTAGCTGGATTTAGCTCGACACAAGTCTTTCGGAGACATGCCCGTGAATTTATATACAAATAAATTTGACTTGACTTAGAGCAGCGGAGCCTGATACATGAAGATACTGTCTCAGCAAAAAGACGCCACAAGCCCGAAGACATCCGTGTTCAGGCTGCCACACAAACAAATACAACATTGTGATTGTTACAAGAACATGCAGCTATGGGGTGGTTTTTCCACACTGTAAGCAAAAAGACATTGCACGAGTCAGACAGAGAAACAGCCGGCAAGACACAAACCTTATTCCCTCTGATCAACTCAACTGAAAATGCAATCCCAGCTTTATTTGAGCATCAGTTTTCTGATTTATCGCAGAAAAGAATGCAGCATATTAACAAGGCAAAACGTCGCCATGAAATTTATACGCGTACACTTTCATACACGCTGCCAGTCAAGGCTAATAAATAAAACAGAAAAGGTCATCCAAGTGCACAACCGTTTCGGAGTGGTTTATTTGGAAGCTGCTCTACGCAGGCAAGCATTGAAATGACTATTCCCTGTACAACAGTGCCAATAGGGTCAAAACGCAAATGCTCTGCCAAAAATGAATTACCCCCAAGTCAGCTACTTGTATGGGTACTGTGCAAAAAAGGACTAACATCATATTCATCATATTTCTCTCCTCAAATGTACTTGGCCAATCCCCCCCGATCTCCCGGGCGTTGCTCCACCGCCTCTGCCGATCTGGGGAGAGCCGTAGACTACACTAGCACATGCTTCCTCTGATACATGTGCAGTCGCTTCTTTTCACCTGACGGCGAGGAGTGTCAACGGCAGGACGGAGCCCGTGGGAGGATCGCGCTATTATTCCCCTCGGTTCCCCTCGCCCCATGAACGGGGCTCCCGACCGGCCAGAGGAGGCGCTGGTGCAGGACCCCAGCGGCCTCACACCCGCACACACAGCCATTTGTATCTGTAGGAACGTCTGACCAAGCCGGAGGTACCGCTGCCGGGAATTGAACCCGGGTCTCTGCGGTGGTAGGTGGTACTGTAGTGCTTTTCCCACTACCACCCCCCCCCCCCACACACACACACACACACACACACACACACACACACCCCACCAGTTCATCATGATTGATATTAGCCATTTAAGTAATCATTTTTCAATCTCCATCTTGCAGCATAAACGCAGCTCTACTATCTGACAGAGCGCACCAGCGCTGTTTACCCTGCAAGAGGATATGTCAGCCTACAAGGGCATATTTAGATAGCAAGGTCAACACATTAATTGGATTTTTTTTTCTTCATCCAGAAAGGATTACAGCATGCCATTGCCGAGTCTCAAATCATCAGTCAGGACGAGGCCATTAACAGCTAATTTCATTCTGTCTGCCTTCACATGGGCCAGCGAGCAGCGCCGGCTGCTTTGTAAGCACGCTGCGTGACGGCATGAAGAAGATACATGGGCTCGTCTGCACACACACACACACACAAACACGCACGCACGCACGCACGCACGCACACACAAACACGCACACATGCACACACACACACACACACACACGTGCTCCTCAGGTGGAAAATACCCTCCAAAACGGGTTTGGAGACGCACGCGCATCAGTGTTCACTCGTATCGGTGAGTGTAGCAGCCCCTTCCGCGTCTTCGTACCACTCTATCGTCGTCTGTTTATCCGACATGTAAATACAACAATTATTTCCTCTCTAGCCATTTGGCTCTCCCTCCTCCTTCCCATCGGATCTATCTAATGAGAGCAGACAGTGAACCCTGCTAATACTTTAGTTGAGGCAGGGATTAGGAACGCTGCAGGGCGGAGTAAACCTCATCTCTCCCTCCCTCTCTCCCTGCCTCTCAGGGCAGCAGACACAAACAGCGGGCGCGCTGCGGGCTGCACATGATGCAAACCCCTCTCCTCGCCTCTCCCTCCACCTCGCTGCTGCTAGCAAATTCATCCCGTGGCGGCTCACACGCACGGCCGCTGAAGAAGCACAAGAGTCACGGAAGGGCGACAGAGTGGACTATCGCTACTCCACAGCATGGCACGCCACAGCTGCCAAAAAGTCTTTTTTTCTTTCTTTTTTATACACTAGGTTTCACTTTGATGAAGCGCTTTAAAACAGTGAAACATGCCCTTATAGTGGAGTAACCTGACGCTGCCACCAGCTGCCTTGCAAGGTTACATATATAGTGAGGCCTATTAGTTAATCTAGTTAAAACATCATTAAAATGTTCTAAGGCACTCGACTCCCCTTGGCTGAGATTTCGCCGTTATCTTTTAAATCCCTCTCCTGTGACGTCTGGCTTTGTGGAGAGAGTGGAGACATTTATAGAAATGCCTATGGCTCTGCTTTGTAGTAAGGCATCGTCAGAGTCTCACGAGGATCTAGGATTAAAAGGATCCACTATAATATGTAGCCTATTATTCTAAGAATTTACCATTACAACAATTTAAAGAATATGTAATAGCCTAATAATAACAAACTAACTATATGTATTTATACTACTACTTTTATAAAACAAGCGCAAATTCGTAATAGCTGTGACCAGATATGCAAATTTTTGTGAACCCACCAACCAACAGAGTGACTTATAGCATTGATGACATCAATTGAGCCATTGTCATGTCATACTGTCCATAGTCTCTCCCCAGACTCAAATATTACGTTGAATCGCTGCGCTCCGCATACTAGCCTACATAAGTGAGTCTATGCCAGTTCACAGCCACTGCTGGTTTTGAAGGCGGGTTGAAATTGAATGAGTGACAGGTCGTAGCACCGATGAGAGAGTGGTTCGAAAAATGGGCTGCGCCTCCGCCTGTTGTCTGATCGCAAAGTCGTTACTGACTGGAGAGGACTGAAGCCATCACTGGCATATGACTGGCCACGTGAACGGTTCCCTCCCATAACCAGCCCTCTGAGGGAAAGTGTCCCAGACCCAGAGAGAGCTCTGCAACATGCAGTAACATAGTGTATCAGCGTAAGAACTCTCATGGGTCTGGTGTCGAGACTACCCAGACCCAGAGAGAGCTCTGCAGCATGCAGTAACGTAGTGTATCAGCGTAAGAACTCTCATGGGTCTGGTGTCGAGACTACAATGTCCATGTCAGTGTGAAGGCCTACAAACGTAAAATGCATTGACTTATCGAGCTAGTGGCCATGCTGCTGGTCGCAGCAATTTTTTTTTACAAAATGCTTCACATAAAACTAAAAATAGATCAAACGAAGGACAAAAAGAAATATACAGGATAAAAGCGAGTAAAACAAGAGGCACTAATTGCCTCAAGAGGATCTGCCTAATGCCCTGGCTGTCAATCACCATGATATTAAACATAACCAGTTTCACTAATTAAGTCATTAATTAAACTATTTTGCAAACATTTCCATGTCAGCGTATTGTCTCCATATAACACATAAGCGGTGTTAATATGAAAACTGTATATAGAGCATTAATAGCGCTTTCAAGAAAATCTGTCTTTCCTCCTAATTTATGCAGATTTATGCAGCAAGGTGCTCCAAAATCTAATTAGGTCATGTCCTTTTATAGGGGGAAACCTGTGGGCTGACGTTTTTCTACCATGTGTTGTTCTTGAGTCACAAGAATGTGTCTACACACGCACACACAGAGACTGACAGATGCTGCTGTGACGAACGATGGTGGAGGCCTGGAGGGGAGGGACATTTAAACGATAATACAGATGTTTCCAGCCTGAGTTCCTCTGACAGCTTGTTCATTCACAGTCCATAAGATCTGATCGCAATCTTCCTGGTCAGCTTTGGTATAGAGAGACAGAGGAACCTTCAGAGGGGCTGCACTCAGGTTCATTGGGGGTGAAATGGTTCATCGATATAGTACATGTAGATCTCAAAAGTGACTGTGTCCACTTTTCCATGGGCCCGGTTCCGGAAGTGAACTCCCCATTCATTTTCTCCATAGACGTTTTCAAAAATCCTTATAAAGAGTTTTAAGCCTGGAACCAAGCCAACCAGCTATGAATCGGGACCATAAAACATTGTATTCAGAGGAAAAACAAAATTGCTAAATGAAAAGAAAAGAGGCAGGTACAAGACTGTGTATATGGGCGTCTGGGTAGTGTAGCGGTAGATTCCCTGCCTATACATGAGGGTTGCAGGTTCGCATCCGTGGGTTACCTCCGGCTTGGTCGGGCATCCACACAGGCACGATTGGCTGTGCCTGAGGGAGGGAAGCAGGATTGAGGGTCTGTGTCTTGGTCGCTACACTAGCGCCTCCTCTGGTCGGTCGGGACGCCTGGTCGGGGTGGAAGGGAACTGGTGGGAATAGTGTGATCCTCCCACGTGCTACGTCCTGCCGGTGAAGCTCCCCCTGTCAGGTGAAAAGAACCGGCTGGCAACTGCGCATGTGTTGGAGGAAGCATGGGGCTAGTGTAGATAAATAATCCTGTTCATTACTACTCCAGGAAGATAGAGGGCGCTGTGAACTGCAGACACAGTGTCTGGGCGGAGCCTAGACCAAAGGTTATAAAGAAGTAAGACCTCCTTTGTTGGAGGTCATTTGCCATCTTGAGGAAGTAGTGTAAGCAGGCAGTGATCCGGATCCGTGTATGGACTTTTGTTTTGTAAATAAACTATGTTACAATTTACTCTCTAGTAAATGGACTTATTTAAAGGTTAAAACGAAATATCTCACCACAGTTTGGTTGCCGAAACCCGTGTCGAGGGGGGAAGTATAGTGGTATAGTCAGAGCAGGCTTTGGGCCTGTGGTTTGGGGCCATTGTTTCACGTCGGACCTGAATTCCTGTGGAGCGCGCAAATCAACAACAACACAGGCAGAGCAGGCCGGCGAGAAGCAAATGGGAAGCCAAGGTGAGTTGTAATTTGATTATTTGGAAATACAAAAGTCTAAGTGTGTTGTGTGTTAAATGTGCCCAATAGATGATTGGTTACCGAATGATTAAAAGAGCATAAAGAATAGCGTGGAAGAAAGATCGCTATGTTGCTATTGGGAAATTTGATTAAGAGGCAAGTTGGAGCCTCAAGGATCCACTAGGTGGAAATCATTAAACATTATAAGGTAACTGAGTTCGGTAACTAATCATATTATTGATGTAACAGATATTCTGCTGCTGATTGTGTAGGCCTACCAGTGAGAGAGAATTAAGAACCTAGGTAAATAAATAAAATCCTTAGAGGCTGTGCGGGGGGGGGGGACGATCCTTTGTTCAGTAGTCTCTTAGAACAGACTGTTTCATCTACTTCTGGCGAATGCAGCTATACACATATGGTGGAAGCATTTGACCGTTAGATGGGGTTTTTATCAGAAGCAGAATCGTTCACAATGTGTGTGAATGAGACCTTAGAGGCCTGTAAAGTTTATGCTCTAGAGATAAAGACCTGAGAAAGCCAACTTGTCTGTTCTGGGAGACTGTTTAGTACAATAGTTAGCAGTGGCTAATGTGCTAACAAGGAATCGGAAGTCGCATTGGCGACCCATGAGACCACAGTAAATCCTTAGAGGAAGCGGAGTAAATGCTTTGAAGTCGCCGGATTTCCCCCGGTTGGGAGATAATTAGCGCTATATAAATAAATAAGTAATAAAACGTACGTTAGTCATCCAGTGACTGAATTAGCTAGCAAATAAAAAGTGTATGGTAAGGAATGTTGAATGGAGTTTTATGTGAGAAACGGTAAGCTTAAAAGCTGGCCGCTCTGAGATAGTGGCACTCAGGAGATTTTGGATATTACTGAAATGAAAAGAGACGCAGTACCAGTTGTGGTTGCACAAATTTAATAAGACGATGCTTCTAAGTGTGAATGCTATTCAGTTGCTGGGATGAACAATGGCAGTAGAAACCTGTTACATATGAGGCTGTGTTGTATACCGCGGTTGTTTGTTAAATCGGCTTGTATGAAAGAAAATCATTGACTATCACATCAATAGTTTCTATCCTCAGCTGGGGCTTAATAATTAGGGAATTAATTTATAAGCCAGCAGCTGCTTTACGCTGGTTCGTTTATTGTGGGAGTTTGGAAGCACATGGCTGTCGGCCATTTTGAGTGTTGTTCACAAAGACAAAGGGACTTGTAGTCTTTGTGTGTGAATGAATGTACTGCATGTGTAAAACTACAAATATTTTACTCAAACGTGATTAGAAGTAAAGCACATGATTGTATAGTAAATAAGCAACTTGGTAAAATAAAGTAGAATTAGGGGAAACTTTGCTGTGTAATAACCTATTTGTGTAATTTTCAGAAATGGAGTTGAGAAATCAAGATAAGAAAATCCTGCCTATCCAGGAAATGATGAATCTGCATGGGCTCATGGCAGCCGAAAAGACAACTGAGTGGTCTTATTGGACACAGGGTTCATGGCCAGCTATGGGCACTTTTGAGAAAGCGAAATTAAATGCAGTGTTAGAACAATTATCTCTTAAACAATTGGATGACCAGGCCCGAAGGGAACATGAAATAGTATACAATTTATGGGCTGCTCAAATCGCCAAAAGACAAGCAGAGGAATTCTTAGTACAAGCTATGCGTCAATTACAGATAGTTAAACATGAGAGTGTAGAATTATTGACAGGAGAGGAGAAAATAAGTATAACTGAGGCATTTGTGAATACAAAGCAAACAGAAATTGCAACAAAAGGAAGGAGAAAAGGATTTCACAGGAAGCCACCTCACCCCCGCTCCCTTCAGGTAAATAGAGGGGGGAGGGGTGGGCAACAGGGCCAACATGAGATAGGAGGAGGCAGTGAATGTGCCGGCCTTTATATTCAGAGTCCGAATAGGGGAGTATGCAGAAAGCAAGATAGATGTTTTGTTTGTGGGAATCCTACACACTGGGCCCGAAATTGTCCAGATAATCCTTACAATGTGCCTAGAGTGCAAGAAAAGAGTACAGAATGACTCCAGTTGGGTAAAAGGACTTAGTTATTTAACATAGTGACAATGCATCTCATCCCTTCTTCCTAAACAGAGATAAGAAGAGTTGAAGTAGGGGTGAGGGGGTAGAAAACAATAACACTGAGTGAGACTTTGAGATGGTAAGATTTCAGGTGGAGAGCAAAATGAAAATTTGGTTGGGAATAAATAACACAGAATTGTCTAATTATGGTAATATCAATATCCATATTTTGAGTTGAATTTCGGATTCTTCCAATTTATGTTGCCAATTAGAATTAGAGACAAGGTGAAGGCTATGAATATAAACAACACGATGAACCTCATTTCAGATGAAGTCATTGTGGGTTAGAATTCCTTTGTTAGTATTTTATTGTGTTACACTGCTTTATGAAGATCCATATTTAACTTTGCTGAAAGTTGAGAAGAAGAGAAAATGAATTGTCTACCGTGATTAAGTCACAAGTAAATAAAGCACTATGTTCTTTTATTTCAGACGGAGTCCAGCTGAACTGGAGAAAATGAGAGCACAGAAAATTAAGTAATAAATGAAAATGGGATATCTATGATAGGGGTTAACATATTTTGTGTGTGTTTCAGGGAAAGGAAATGGGAGGAAGAGGGAATGCAGCAGTCGTTGCAGGAAAAATGTACATTATGAAAGCGTATTAATGTTGGTTTTAACATTTCAGGAACAGGCCGAGATGAGGTGACGTTGGGTGTCTGCTGGAAAAAACCCACAGTAGTATGAAGAACTGATAAGTTTCAAGCAAATGTAGACATTTACACAATGTTGTCGTGATATGTGAATCTCTGAGACTTAACAGGAAATGGGAGGAGAACTTGGAATAATCTAAATGCTAATTTTCTTACAGGGGACTGTAGGCTGAGAGGTGATGTCATGTAAAACTCTGAGGTGAAGCATAACATTACTTTACTTGCAGGAAGGAAGAAAAGCTGTTATTCCTAATTTAATATTTTCCTTTAGGTCGGACATGTGGTGATTAACAAATCTATTAGTGGGGAAATTAAACATCTGAATTAAAGTTTAATTTCACAGAATGAGCAAGAGCGCTCACTACAGGATGTGAAAGCAATTGTTCCCCAGTAGGTGTGAGTATGCAAAAGGGAGTCAACACTAACCAAGCATTTGGCTAAAAAGAGGAGAGTGGGCTTTGTTTCAAAGAAAAGGCCGCAGTGCAAGCTTTTGGTTACAGGAGAAGAAAAAGCAAGGCCAGTTCATGTTAATCTGTTATATCAATGGGTGTCATTTAAGAATGATGTGCAGGGACAATTAACTCTTATCTTTCAGATACCAAGAAGGAGGGGAAGCAGTATTTTCCTTTCACAGCAAACAGTTGATAAAAGAATTGGAAGTAATGCTGATCAAAGGCTTTTATTGCAGCAAAAGTGATTGAAATGCTAATTTGAAGACCGAGAAGAGCCGTCTGTCTGTCATTGTAAACAGGGTTTGAAGAACAAAATTTGAATGTGAACTCCACATTGGGTAAACTCCAACTAAACTAAAGTGTATTGGTTAAGTAATATTCAGTCTAATTTTATTTCGTTATAAGGAAGTGTGGAGGTTTGCAGATGGAGAAAATAATCTTGCTTTTTAAAAGTGTAAATTGTCATTAATCTGTATGCTTGTCTGTTATACAGAGATGGACAATGGAGTGAAAATCTGGAAGCGATTTTCAGAGGGGGGAAGGAAGCGGAGAATAATGAGAATAATGAAGAGTTCGGAGTTCAGACTTGTGACTGTGTGTATGAGAGGGAAAGGGACGGACTTGACATTTTCGGACTGACTAGGAGAGAATTTTATTTGTTATAGAATCTAAGTGAGCTCAATACTGTAGATAGAGAATGGTTATTTGAGTTATTTGTTGTGTGATTAATTGTTTACAGGATCAGAAAGTAAGGTAAGTATGACGTGGAAATATGGGAACAGCTGAAATACTGCATGAATTAATACACTAACCAAACTAACTAATTCATAACTAATTATGAAAGTTGGGTGTTACAATAACCAAAAATGTATTGGGAATCGCCATGGAGAGGAATCGAGAGCAGGTAATTTTGAAAAGGAATCAATTTAAGAGGTGAGATGAATCATTCTTTATACAAATTATGCTGTTAATGTCAATTGAACTGAAATGAGAATCCTGAAGATCCATGTTTGTGTGGTGCCATGTAAATAATTTAAGTTATGTTTGTGTCTTTACAGAGAAGGAAGTGGAGACGGAGGATACAAAGAGCCAAAGAGGAGGGTTCGAGGCAACAGATAGGAAATGACTCATTGATGGGACACTGGACAATTAATATTTGAAAATGTGTGATACAATCAATGAATATAGCAATTAATAATATGAAAATATAGGAAAATAGTTTGGTGAGTATGAAAATGCAGGGAGTACAAATTTAAATGTTGAAATAATGAGGGAAATTGTCCAGTGTTGCAGAAAGAGTCGCCAATGATAAGTTGAGTACAAAGTGGCACATTTGTATAATGTTTCTTGTTGAATAATCTTCAGCTATTTGCAATTGTAGTAGTGTTAGTGTTTTAGTTTAATGCTGAGATACTGTGTGATTTTAAGCGTAAATGTGCAATCTGGATTGTGCAGTATTTTGAGATGAATTGGCAAGTTGAAAATTCAATACAGGTTTCTAAGGCACGGACCTGAGGCCGAATGAGGTTTGTGGACAGATTTTGAGTGGTCCTTGGTTTGTCTTTCAAAATATACTAAATGTGGCCTCACATTGATTAATAAGCCAGTTTACTTTGCAATTTTCCCTCACCTAAGGCTAACCCTATCATCATACAGGTTGTCTAAGCCAAGTAGAAACAGCGTATGCAAAACCGAAACAAATAATGTGGAACGTGAGGAAAGAGGGGGTTTGATCTGATCACACAGAAGTTAAGCTTTTGTGTTGTTAGACCAATAAATTATCAAATACCCAATAAAATAAATTGTAAAATTGATGGCTTTTGAGCCAAACTTACAGCTGCCATGAAGTCTTGGTTATGTGAAATCCTTGACAATGAACATAGTGTTATGGAAAGTACTGGAAAATCCTTGAATTTCATTTTGTAATGTCTGCATGAACGCTGGTTATAATGAATATGATTAACACTCTTATCCCCTAGGGTTAGATCAACAAAGGAGGGAGCAGTTAATTCGGAATAGAAGATACTTATGACTGTTGAGATAAACTGATTTATATAAAGGAGAACTAAGATTAGATTTTCTGTTTCAGGAAAACCAGGAACATCGAGGGAGACATCGAGTTCAAGACAAAGGAACATTTCAATAAAACAGACAGTTTAGCAGTGAGAAAGGATATTGATTTAATGAATGAAGTGGAATGAATGAAGTGTGTGAATAGCAAGTAGGTGGAGCCAATGAAGACGACCCAACGCGAGGACGAAGAAGAAATAAAACTGCCACAAGAATCCTGCACTCCCTAATTGAATTCAGAAACATATGCCAAATAATTGATAGTGAACTATAAACCTTGAAAGCTGTTAAGTGTAATAATATGTAATGTAAATGATTGAATTGAATGTATGTTGTGTCTAGTACTAGAGTATGTAACTAATTAATTCTAGAAGTATTGTATAACAGGCCTATTATAATATAGTATAAACATTATCATTATATAATAAGCATCATCATGGACTTTTGGTATCGCTGGTAGGCGGGGTTATACACAGGCTTTTTAAGTGAGTGGTTCTATAAGAGGGAATAGAAGCTCGCAGAGGCCTTTCCCTACTTCGAAGGAAAGCAAATGGAAAAAGTAGGTTTACCTCTGCATGTGAATAAGCTGTTAAAAGTCACCGCACTCAGTGCAGAGCTGTGTGCAGGGTGGTTCATAACATGGTTCCCGGGTCATTTGATTCATAGAAGTGGTTTGGACTTCGTGGATTATGTGATCTGGGAAAGGCTGCGTTGTGGACCTGCTTGTGCGCATCTCTGGATGGGGTGAGATGTCAAAATGCTGATGATGTATGCTGATAGACAAAAGTTGCAAAACCTAAAAGCAACTTTATAATAAATCCCTCAGTTAAGTTTTTCCTTATAAGGAAAAAAAGGAGGGAACTGTAGATAAATAATCCTGTTCATTACTACTCCAGGAAGATAGAGGGCGCTGTGAACTGCAGACACAGTGTCTGGGCGGAGCCTAGACCAAAGGTTATAAAGAAGTAAGACCTCCTTTGTTGGAGGTCATTTGCCATCTTGAGGAAGTAGTGTAAGCAGGCAGTGATCCGGATCCGTGTATGGACTTTTGTTTTGTAAATAAACTATGTTACAATTTACTCTCTAGTAAATGGACTTATTTAAAGGTTAAAACGAAATATCTCACCACACTAGTCTCAGCTCTCCCCAGATCGGCAGAGGGTGGAGCAGCGACCGGGGCAGCCTATAGGGCAGC
Source organism: Poromitra crassiceps (assembly GCF_964638095.1). NCBI lineage: Eukaryota > Metazoa > Chordata > Actinopteri > Beryciformes > Melamphaidae > Poromitra > Poromitra crassiceps. Next base: position 43,154,506 of record NC_139626.1, on the reverse strand, counting down.
AGGGGCAATTGGCCAAGTACAATTTGGGAGAAAAATGGGGGTAAATCAGAAAAACAAGAATAAAAAGAAGACTATTATTTTAAGAGTAAAATAACTACTACCTCCCATAATCCATTGCGGCCAATCAGATTAGCAGATGATGGGAGAGCACTCTGAGCGGCAGTGAGTGGGACCATCGCCTTAACCAAGCAGCGCTGGCTAGCAAGATCGGACTGAGGAAACGTTTTGTGTGGACGAACATTTCTGACGAAACGGATTTTCCTCATTGGTGTTACCTAACTCACTAACGTTAGCCGACCTTCGCGGAGGCGGTAAACATTTCCATGGTAACGAGCTCCACCAATCAGAGTTGTCGCTGTTACAGTGTAGGATTGCGAGTAGTGTAATACTTCTCCATGACATTGCGAATATTATTATTATTTTCTTAAACCTGGGATGACATCACACGGACTTGTGGCTTCTACAGGAGCATAAACCATCGTTTCACAATCTGGTAGCTCGTGGTAAGTCTACCTTGGATGGTTACAACAACATTATGGCTAATAATCTAAATCTCGATTCAGAATACGAATGGGATTTTGACTTCTGGAACTGGAGTGTCGAGCTCTATTGCAGGTGGCCAAACCTGATTCTCCAAACCTGAACTTTAAAAATATACCATGAAATCAAGTCGTATAACAAATCTAAAATTGGGGGCAATTTGGTGTTTTTGTTTTCCCAGTTAAAATCCTTGCTGCTGCATTATGTACAAGCTGACGACGAAATTGACTTTTGACCGAAGCGGATATAAAGTGAGTAGTGACCTAAATAAGATGATATAAAAGCATGAATCAGCTGAGGATACCCCCCCCCCTTTATTTTTTTGACATAATTAATTAATCAGGATTTTACTACCCTCTTAAATTGCTCCTCAAAGGTCAGACCTTCAAAATCTCCCTTGCTCTGCTCGTCTCTCCAAACTTGCCTGCCCTAGCGTTAATGCTGACAGACAGACAGACTACCTAGTCTGCTGTGAATCATACGTCTTGAGCTGCGAGGACCAGATAAGCTTATTCCGGATTTGCTATCACTCAGTTATAAATAGTTCAGAGAGATCCAGCACTTGATATCTCGCAGGCATTTGTTTTGCCTGTCAAAGCAGTTTGGATCTTGGGTTTGAAAGGGAGCTATGGCTGTATATCATTAACCTGACTCATGCCATACCGCCCCCATCTGGCAGTGTCAGGTTAGCACTATATCACGGGAGTGAAATGAAACACCGCGCCCGTGGATTAAATGGCCAAGGGGAGTATAGTGAAGGATTTGGTCCAAGGACTGAACACCGCTGCAGCACCCTACACGTGGCGTGTGCTGAAAAGAGAGCTGGGTTGCTGAAAATAAATAAACATGTATACATTATCTAGGGAATCTGTATACTATCGCAGAGGGGGATTCCCTATATATTAAAAACAAATCTATATCCTGGAGCAAAGGGGAAACATGCACTTTTCCTGCAGAACAGGGATGACTGTTCTGGCCTTTGATGTACCCTATGTAGTGAGAATATTCTAAAATATATTCTAATATAAATATTACTGACATCTCCAAGCATCATGCTGGTAATTGGTTTTGTAAAAAAAGTTGACCTCTTGTGTTTGCAGAGTTTGAGCTGCTTGCTGTAGTAGGTATACTGTGTGTGTGTGAATGATAAAGTCCCTGTAATTACTGTGTCCATTCCAGCAATTATTTTAATGGGAATTGGCCATTTATTGGGCTCATGTCCTTGAAATAAAAATGACGCACGTCTTTCTTTTTTTAAGACTGCCTCATCAACACCTCCTGGAACCTCTCCACGTCCATTTTCTCCAAAAAGACTACTTAGCCAAAGTCTTCTTCCTCCCACTTCCGACACCGCAGGCAAAATTACTTCTGCGTAGCTCGAGCACTGGTCCTCCTGATTCCACATTTCTGCATCCAGCGTGCCAAAAACAAATCATTATATTCCATTCAGCAGCTGAATGCGGGGCGATGTTTATTCAACACAAATGGGGGATAGGTGGCGCTCTACTGGATGACGTTTTGTTGGCACAAGTGTTTTGCTGCAGCGTTCTGCCGCCGCTAAACGAAGCTCATTGCCAGTTGTCATTTCCCCAAATAATCATGATACCCTGTAACAATCTCTCACGATGCCCTGTAGCAATCTCTCACGATGCCCTGTAGCAATCTGGGCTCAGAGTAGCAGCGTAATGGGAGCCGACTCGGTGTCTAGACATTATGCTATTTGTGAAGTGGAGTCATTGGAGTCACTTCTCGGAGAGGATGCCCTTTTAGATTTAGAGCAGACTATACTCTACAGTCCAGTTTTAGATTTAGAGCAGACTATATACTCTACAGTCCAGTTTAGATTTAGAGCAGACTATACTCTACAGTCCAGTTTAGATTTAGAGCAGACTATATACTCTACAGTCCAGTTTTAGATTTAGAGCAGACTATACTCTACAGTCCAGTTTTAGATTTAGAGCAGACTATACTCTACAGTCCAGTTTAGATTTAGAGCAGACTATACTCTACAGTCCAGTTTTAGATTTAGAGCAGACTATACTCTACAGTCCAGTTTAGATTTAGAGCAGACTATATACTCTACAGTCCAGTTTAGATTTAGAGCAGACTATATACTCTACAGTCCAGTTTAGATTTAGAGCAGACTATACTCTACAGTCCAGTTTAGATTTAGAGCAGACTATATACTCTACAGTCCAGTTTAGATTTAGAGCAGACTATATACTCTACAGTCCAGTTTAGATTTAGAGCAGACTATATACTCTACAGTCCAGTTTAGATTTAGAGCAGACTATACTCTACAGTCCAGTTTAGATTTAGAGCAGACTATATACTCTACAGTCCAGTTTAGATTTAGAGCAGACTATATACTCTACAGTCCAGTTTAGATTTAGAGCAGACTATACTCTACAGTCCAGTTTAGATTTAGAGCAGACTATATACTCTACAGTCCAGTTTAGATTTAGAGCAGACTATATACTCTACAGTACAGTTTAGATTTAGAGCAGACTATACTCTAAAGTCCAGTTTAGATTTAGAGCAGACTATACTCTACAGTCCAGTTTAGATTTAGAGCAGACTATACTCTACAGTCCAGTTTCAGATGGTTTTGAAGCACAGGTGACACGTTTGAAAGAATTGAGGGGGGGCACCTATTGATTTATCTGTATTGTGCTTATATCAATAATGATTGATTTGCAAACAAGTCACTCATCATGTCGGCTAGAACATGGTTCACGATGTAACACACCAGTCAGAATGTACTGAAATTATAAAACCACGTTCCACCTGGATCCAGCGTTAAACTCACTGGAGTTATTTCCTCAGGCCTCATCTCCTCTGTGTAGAGCTCTCTGTGACCATCTTTCCCCAACAGTCCTCTAACAACCTCCTGGCAACACGGCTTCCAAAGCAGCTCTTTGTTCTATCTTCATTTTTTAAAACGGTCTCTTTTATCCGTTCTAATTATGCCCGTTATTCACAGCGATGTCATTGTACTGTCAATGTAGTCCTTCCCCCCCCCCCCCCCCCCCCAGATCTCTCAAAGGGCCACTTTGCTCATTTCCAACCATCTTTGTATCAGTCGTACAGCAAATGAACAATCTCTAACTTCCCTCCAGCTTGCCCGGACCCGAGAGAGCTCCCCGTTCATTCACTCCCTGGTCCAAATGATGTCATGATGATCATGTCATTTGGTCGGGGAGGTTTTGCGAATGAAGGTAGAGAGCGCAATAACGAGAGTGACAGTAACGGTGACGCCAGCAAAACGGCTCCAGATGACATCATCACGACATCATTTGGACCAGGAAGTGAATGGACGGGGAGCTCTCGGTCCAGGCAGGACGGAGGGAAGTTAAACATTGTTCATTTGCACATTATACTACCCATTTTGTAACGATACAAAGCTGGTTGAAAATTGGCCCCAAGTAGCCCTTTAATTCTTTCCTATGTTATTACAGTTTGAACTGAAGCCATACTCATTTTCACATCCACACCGGGACCTCTACAGTATCTACTGTACTGAGTGTTAGGGCAGCTGGAGGAGTCCCCTGGGAGCACGGTGAGGAATGGGGTGCCATGTGTGTGCACCGCTATACATGCTAACTAACTCCTGACCCCCGGGAGTGTGGAGGTTGTGACAACACGCAGTACATCAGCGTGTGTGTGCTGTGCGCGCTAATATACGACACAACTGACCTGTCCAAACAGTTTATTGAGGAAGGTGTCGTAGGCGGCGGCTATAGCTGAGCTGTTGCTGTTCTTTTTGCCGCGCCCGGCGGCCTCCTCCTCGTCCTTCTCCTCCTCAGAGCTCTGCTGGCCTTTCTTCCCTTGTCCTGAGCTGGCACTGGTGCTGTGGAGTGAGTGTGTGTGTGCGTGTGTGTGTGTGCGTGTGTGTGTGTGTGTGTGTGTGTGTGTGTGTGTGTGTGTGTGTGTGTGTGTGTGTGTGTGTGTGCAGTGTTAAGAGCTGCCCTCATCAAAGATAGCACCATCATTTCCCCCTCACAACCTACTTTAAAAAGGACACTTTATATGTGCCATTCTGGTGTTATTCAGAAAGCGAACAAGGTTGAAATCATGAAAGGCTTGTTTTCCGCAGTTGACGTAGCAATCAATGACACTGATTGGGTATACAAACAAGCACGGCCCCACTCTCCCCCAAGTCTGAATCAATGCTGATTATGAAGAGACGTTGATAATAACCAGAATTTCCTTCCGAGGCTGAGCTGGCGGGCCTTCTTCTTGAATCTCCCAGGCGGTAGCTTCGCCGCCGACGCCGCTGGCGCCGCCGCCGCGCCCGCTCGAGGGGGCGTGCTAGTGTAGGAGAGAAAGAAGCCTCATCACTGCAAAATATAATGGCATGAATATAAATACTATAATAACATTTTCTTTTTGTTTTCATTTATTTATTTTGTATTCATTATGGTCAGGCAAGGTCCAGACATCAGCGACGCTTTGTAGTAATACTGAAATTGGCAACTTTGTACCAATGTGTGGCATTGTGAGATAATTGTTTGACATTTCAAATGTTTGAAGGACTTCATTACCCAGAAATCATGCATGGTGTCTTCAGAAAACTGTGGAGCCTAATCATCTGACCTGCATTTCTTTTTCTTGTTTCTTGCTTGTTAAGGGCAGAGATGCTGAAAAACATCTTTTCACAGCAGGTCCAACCATTGTTGGTGAGTCTGACCTTCTCTCAGTGGAGCTGTTACTTTTTTTTTTCTGAGAACATTTTGTATTTTGTGCTTCAATTACTGGGGATGGGATGTTCCATTTGTGCTTTTAGACCATTGGTTCTCAAAGTGGGGTTTGGGGACCCCCAGAGGTCCTTGATGGGGTTCCAAGGGGTCCCCAGCAAAAGGAGTAATAATTGATTTTCACGAGAATTCGAACCATAAGTGACTATTTTGGTCATGGGCACGTTTTGTTCTGTTCATTTTGTTTTATGTTGTCTAATTATTTTCGCTTAGTTTTAGTTAATTATTGTTTTAACTTTTATTTTGGTGTAGGACTCCCCTCATTATGTTACACCCCAGCTCAGGGAAGTAACAAATAAGGGGAGTCATAATACCAAAGTAAAAGTTAAAACAATAATTGATTAACTTAAGGGAAAGTAACTACACAACACAAACTACCTACACAAAACAAAAAAGAACAGAACAAAAGGCTCCATCTGGGCCCTTCTTTATCTAACTTCTTTCTCTATCTTCCTAAAAAAAAAAAAAAAAAAACTAAACTAAACTTGTACCACTGTTCCTTCAGAGGTTGTAGTTGTCATAGACTGTGTTGCATAGTTGATTGCTCTATTGTTGACAAAATTGTGTTATTGTAAGTCGCTTTGGATAAAAGCGTCTGCCAAATGACGTAATGTAATGTAATGTAATGTAAATGTAAAAGGTGCATCAGAGGAGGGAGAGAGAGTGAATGGTCTGAAGGTCTCATTAACTCCAATGAGAGCACCGGGCCCAGGTGCACCCAATCATGACCCCAACACCAGGCTCCTGCAAGGGAGTGGGCGGGTCACCACAAAAGCTAAAATCCTATCATATGGGGGACCCTCGGACAAAATCATATCAAATGGGGGTCAGTGGTCTAATTTGTGTCACTTTAGGGGTAGGTCAATGCTTTACAGGTGCTGTGACAGGTGTATTTTCCCTAAACATCTTGCCAAATGCAGCTTTACTGAACCTTTTCACAGACATTTCAAGTTCAATTCTAAGTTCACCTTTATTGGTTTAATTATTCACCATTCACTATTCTGTCCATTAATTGGAGGTGGGTGTCACTGACCTGGCAGCAGAGCTGACAGCAGAGGATGGTGCTCCCTTCAAAGTTTTCACAGTTGTCATGTTGGCTGGGAGAAAAAGATTCAAGTGTAAACAGGGCTGAAGGCAGGGAGAAGATAAGAATTCTCCAAATCGAATGGGATAGACAAAGAGTGCCACTTCAAAACGCTATCCATTTTGGGAGGAAAAAATAATTTCCTGATGTCAATCATTCAACATATCTAAAACACAGAATTTTTGGTGTGATACATTTTTAGAGTAGCCTTTCAAATAGAACTGAACAGTCAGTCACTTGACGTCTCCTGCCCCGGAAGAGAGTTCCCCATTCATTTTCTCCATAGACATTCCGACACTTCGCTGTTTCCTACGCTTTTGCTAACCACAGACCTTCTTTCAAACCCAAATCCCCATGCAAAAATCCCATTGCCGTTTACACCTACAGTATGGACCGAAAGTGCTACTGCTGGACTCGTTCCTGCGGTACTCTAGTCGTGCATTCCTTTATAACTGGGAACTGGTAATCTTACGGTTCAAAGGTCATGAGCTGGGACGGTGACGTCACCAGAGCTGTTATTTCCCATTCCAAACTCGTAGGAGCCTCAGCAGCCCCGACCTCAAAAATCCAAGAGGGCTGCTCCGCGCAACAACAGTAGTTATAATCGTAGTAAATGTTGTTTATTAGCACTTCTGTCTTGTTTGTGTCTCACTAAATCAGCTGTACACACAGCACTGCCTAACTTCTATCTGTGTGGACACGAGGCTGCAGTGTTTGTATGCGCAAAATGCCTTGTTATCAACTCTTATTGCTAACAATGGCTAGCCTGGCTAGCGACTGGATCTGACCGGTGAACAACAGTGAACTTCCCAGCTCAAGTTTTCTGCAAATGGAACGCTAACAAAACGGATGTGACGTCATTTAGCCTCCACATGCCAGTTATTTTGCGATAAAGGAACGCACGATAGGTGTAGCCCAGGTATAGATCATCTTGGGAATGCAACTCGCAGATATTGAGAAAACGGTCGTGAAGCGGAATGAGACCATTATCGTATAAAACATGACTAAGACACTAAGACATTTTGCGACGGAGCGAACGAGGAGGTATTACCCCCGATCCATATCGCCTAAGAGACAGATTTATGTACACAAGACAGGACACAGACCCAAACAATAAAACACAAACAATAAGAGTGGGCGGGAAAGCTTCGAGACAGCCAAGAAAGACGAATGGAATGAGGGCGAGGAACGGAGGGACGAAGGGTGGGAGACAGCGAGAGAGAGAGAGAGAGAGACGGAGGGAAGAGAGAGATGAGGACGAGAAAGAGAGAAGGAATGACAATCACACGCGTGGGCCCCGCGCGGGGGAGGAGGAGCCAGGCGACTTACGCCTGTCTGAGGGCCGGATTAATGTTGTGTCACGGGCCTATGCTGTTCACGGCTATCAGCGGAGACATGATGAACGGCCGTACTTGACACGGTCTCGCTGCAAACACAACGCCTCATTCCGCCCATCTCACATCCCATAAAGATAGCGCTAGCGCCTCGGCCCGCTTCCCGAGGCCCGAGACGAATACCCAGGGATCTGCACCAGCGGGTCGGCCTACCAAGCCACGATGTAGGGACCACGAGGAGGACGGCCCCTAATGAGAAGAGACACTAGCCGGCGTTCTAAATTACAATCAACAAGCTAATGTGCCGGCGCCGCACGGAGCGCTTTAACATGCCACGCCCGGGTAGTGATTGCCTGTCCGTCACGCTTTGTCAACCCCAGTGCCACGCGTGTGTGACATGCGTTGATTGCAACACGCCTAGAGCATGTTAAGTTATATGGGTGGAAGAGGGATTTTTTTTCCCACCCCCATCATCCCCTCCACACATTGTTACTTTAATGGGATTCGTTGGAGGATGGGCAATGTATATGTGAATCGATGTGGCGGCTTCTCTCAGAGGAAAACGGTGGCAGACTTTGTCGATATCTAACGTGCAGACGATGAAACATTATTGCTTTGCTTGAAAGAGTAGCTGTAGATGTAGGCTATACGAAATCTTATACCAACACACGCATTGTACACTATAACACACATTCTCCATCTCTCTCTCTCCCCCCCCATCCCCCTGTCATTCTCTCCTCCTCCATCTCCATTGCACGGGTGGATAAAGCATAGCCCCCACTTTATATATATAGTGCTGCTCTCACATTGTTTGCCTCAAGAATTGCTCTCATCTTCGGTGAGCACCACTCCCATCAGAGTAAACAAACACGCGCGCGCACACACACACACACACACACACACACACGCACACACGCACACACACACACACACACACACACGCGCGCGCACACACACACACACACACACACACACACACACACACACACACACACGCTATACACTACACAAGCGATTGAACAGCAATGTGCTCTCTGCAGCACTCCTCCCTAAGTGGACAATTGCTGTCAATCACCAGGCCCAAACAGGCAATTTGAGATCCTAATCCAGCTAATTGAAATAATGAAATGGAGGGCCAGGGGGACTTGGCTAAAACAAACACAGCTACACACGGCAGATGATGGAGAGGGCTCTGCTTCTGCAACGTTGTGGCAAAGCATGAATGGTGGCGTTGTGGATTAAAACATGGGATGGAAAATATATCCCCAAATATTTCACAAGAGCCAGTCGAGTGAACAATCAGACATCAGCGGACATCAGCTTGATACACACACATACAGTACGCACACGCGCGCGCGCACACACGCACCAGGGGCGTTTCTACGGGTGGGCCTGGGTAGGCACAGGCCCACCCACTTCTTGCCCTGGCCCACCCAAAAAATAAAATAAAAAATAAAATATTGGTTGTTTTCTAGAGGCAAACTTGCTGCTGCCTTGCTAGCTAATGGTTTTGTAGCTTAAAAACGCAGGGCACATCATCTCCAGAGTCTAATGCATGACGACTTCATGACATCTAAAATTTCGTCATGCAATTGCCCCACCAATTTTATCCAGGCCCACCCAATTTTATCCAGGCCCACCCATAATTGAATTTCTGCCTACGCCCCTGGCACGCACACACACACGCACACACACACACACAAACAGGCTGAAGACACACTTGTTACAGTGTGATCTGTTGTGATTCCCAACCAGGGGTGCATGTACCCCTAGGGGTACTTCAGCAGCTTGCAGGGGGTACTTTGGAGATTTCAATTTATTTCCAAAATGATTTTTTAATAATTTCATAGGCCCATCTTGGTAAAACTGACTTTTTCCAATTGAAAGCTGTCAGAATTGTATTAAAGGGGAGTCATTCAAATTATTTCCATTTACTAATAGAGAGGCCTGCTAAAAGTTGAATATGAGGTTCATAGAACTCATTTCGGAGAAGCATCTACACACGGCATGAGTGAGGGGGTACTATAGGGGTACATAAGACAACAAAGGTTGGGACCAACTGCGTTAGATTACATGTCTGTTTAGGAGCTCTCATTGGTTACAGCTGTTAGTGTACAGCAGAGCCTTCACGTCAATTTAGGCGTTAGTTCTCTGTCAATTGGCTAGTTTGACTGTAAATCATAGTTTGTATTCGCGCATCAGCGTCTGTTGTGATTGGTTGACCGTGTTAGGTGGCGGGGGGGGGGCCTGTGATGTAATTTCCGCGAGAAGTGGGAAATGGGAAGTGAGGGAATGCTGGACTGAGGGAGGAGCGTGTGGGAAATGGCAGCGCAGACGCCATGTTGAGCCACACATGGTTGGTATCCATCTCGTCACTGTGTTGGCAGCCATGCTACAACACAATATAGCCCCAAACACTACAGATTATGGTGAAGATCTTTGATTGTGTTAAAGGAATCTAGTTCTAGCTGAAGATAAATGAATACCCCTAGACAACGAGATGAAAACTAATGAGCCGGAATATTGTGACAACCGATCAGATAAGCACATTCAAATGCCCCAGCTGTAACAACACAACACAACACACACACACACACACACACACACACACACACACACACACACAGAGTGGCCGCGAGTTCAGTTCAGGTGAGGCTCCACTCGTCTTCGGGCTCTGCCCTCGATTTTCTCTTTGTTTTTGTAATCGTTCTATTTCGGCGGCTGTCCAGTCAGAAGACAATCAATCCCAGGGGGCCCGAACCGGCCGCGTGTCTGACCCATAAACAACCGATAGTAATGTAACGGCACAAGGGCCTCCATCTCATCCTCATCTATCTCAACAACTCCTCCTCACTCACCACTACCTCCACCTTGCCCCCCCCCCCCCCCCACACACACACACCCCATCATTACACCACCCCACCCCCCCAACGTGTCACGGCTCTGAAATGAAACTGTCGCCTTCAGTAGCTGGAGAGAGATGGGGGGGCGGAGGAGGGTGAGAATGAGATGTTGTTTTTTCTCCTAATCCGCAGACATATCTTCTCCTCTCCGTTCGTCTGGAACGATCCCCTCGCTACTGCTTGATGTAATTCCGGTCTAATTAGCACCTCTTCTTCTCCCATGTATTTCTGGAAGGCAGCCTGCTAATCACCGCCGTGTTCTTCTTCTTGGTTTGATTAAGTGTGCTGATGTGATTGCATTGCGGGCAAAGACGGCACACGAGCACCGGGACGCAAAATAAAAATATCGGGCCAAAACAAACGCGTGGGCCGGGGCCATCTGCTGTGGCCTGGCCTGTACAGAGGGAGCACAGCATATCTCATCTGGATCCATGATCATCAAATATTAGCCAGCAGAGAGGAGAGACGCTTGTCAAAGACTCATTACAGAATGAGTGGGCGGCGTCTAATCTGGCCTGTGAAAAAGCCTCGCTCGGGAACCACCGGCGCTAACTGTAGCTGCTAGATGGCCAGCTGTTTTGAATTATTAAGCACCACAAAGTAAAACAAGTTGACACTGCACTATAAATCAGCACTGTAGCAAAAACAGGAAATTAAACCACCTTACCTTCTGCAGGCAACAGAAGGAGTGAGAGGAGAGAGAGAGAGCAGTGCCCCTGTTCTGTTCCCCGCCTCTTAGATGATGGATGGAATGGGAGAGGTTGTATCTGATCTCTATGCGTCCTCCTCTAACCCGGGGATTATATTAGGAGAGGTGATAATCCAGCTAAATATGTCCGGATTAGAGATGTAACTGGCAGCCTTTGTCCTGCGGAACAAGAAGGGCAACGATAGAGTCTTGCCGTACAAAAGGCCGAGGCGGTGTGCCAAAAGTGATTAGCAGCCAAAAAAGAGATTGTCTGCCAAAAAGTGATCAGCTGCCAAAAAAGTGATTATGGGCCAAAAGGTGATGTGATTGCCAAGAAGGGATTGCCAAAATTCTCTGCAATCAACGTATTGCCAAAAATTGATTGCTGTCTGCGGCACAGACTGTTGAAGCTGTACTAGCCTATATAGTCCATGGGCCAATGCTGACATTTTGACATATCGGTAGTACCACCTGAGGTGACCGCCCAATTTTGTCATTTTTGTTTTCCTACATGTCTCTAGTTTATATTTTCATTTTGGTATGATAACCCTGCCGATTTGGTAGCTTAAGCATAGTTATCACTCTGTAAACAAACCTACCCCCATATAAATGACAAAACCCTGATTTCATCATATCTCCTGAACCACACATGATAACACAGAAAATGTGATGTCTACCGCTATGTGTTCATGGTCAAGGATTACAATGACACCATATACAACATCATAAACTGTTCACATGGATAGTTAATGGTGAATTCAGTGGTGTTTTGAGAAGGATACAATGCAATTAGTCCATGGGCCATGACTAATATAACAATAGTAGCCTATTGTTTCCTATGTTTGCTATGTCAAATATCCTTAAGGCCTATATTTGGAAACTAGACTACAATAACCATAGAGTTACGGATGGGTTATATAAAATGAAGAAATTATCTTTTGCAATTATTTGACCTGCTCTCTGTCCTAGATCCTAACCAATCCAGTCATTTTTAAATATCTGCAATGCGACAGCAATCAGCTGTATGTATTTTGATGACGTCTTCTATAGGCTACCTCCTTTGAATCTGTGGAGGTTCACATCATGTTCCATTCTGGACACGAAGCAAGCCCAGCTAATTGAGTCAAAGCAGATAAAATGTAGAATAGGCCGTGGGCGTAAAAGTCACAAAGTCACCCAGATATTTACATTTAGCTTGAGGCGAAGAGCAGCAAAGAGCATGTGATGTTAAATGTCACCAATGAAATGTAAGTGAATTCACGAGGTTAAGTGGGTTGTTAACCCACCCTGGATGTGGGGGGTGTGTGTGTGTGTGTGTGTGTGTGTGGGGAGGGGGGGATTGGGGGGGATTAGATGCAAGATTAGATGCATTTTTCATCTATTTTATGTCCCCATTAAAATGTCAGTAGTTAATCATTTTTATGAACAGGTGGCATTTTGATCCTAAACCCTTGTCTCAAGTGACTGGCAAACTGCAAACTTTTTACTGTACTCTAGGCCGATTAAGGACTACCAGAACTGTAATTATACAATGCTTGAGTAAAAATCCATTCGCCTTTAGGGTTGTGAATCTTCACTGGCCTCATGTATTCGATTCCATTACGATTCATCTGTCTGTCAACGATTGGATTCCCCGATGCATCACATCGCATCTCTCGATACAGCTCCAAGTATCTCAGCTCCAAGTATCACATCGACAATTTTCTATATTATTACTGCACATGGCTACTGTTTCATCAATCAATACAAGCGGCCAGATAAATAATTATCAAATCCCTTTTTTATTGAGAAAGTGCTTTAAAAATCTGAATGTAAACATAAATCGCACACATAAACGATTCAACGATTCATCTGTCAACGTTTCAGTTTGATTCCATGTCCGCATCGTGATCAAACGATTCATTTTGACACCCCTGTCCCCTGTATCTTTATCCCCAGACAGCTCCTTAACTGACAGCTACTCAGGGGTCCCCTGATGCCTCTGTGACGACTGCTGTTTGCTATAAATCAGACTAAGGGTTTAGAGGGTCCCATTGGACGCTACAGACTTTATTGACCCAATACTTCCATAGCATGCTCACTGGCATCACTGAAAGGAGATCTTAAGTTAGATCCATGACCAGCCTGCTGTGGTTATTAGACATTTCTTTTGCAGTTTCCCTCAGAGTTAAGTGCCGCCGCACAAGTCCCTTTGACCTTCACCAGGTCCGAGACATGTCACGGTCCATACAAAGTCTCCTTGGCATTTTTGTGTGTTGTTCTGCGGAGGTCGCTCAGATGCCAGGACCTGAACTTTTGTCTCACTTCATTGGACAAACTTGCCACATCGTGTACATGTCACTCTGGCTGTTTTTCAGCGCTGTATTATAAATAAATAAAAAGCCTATTAAAAATACATCATTTTACCCATGTTAAATCCCCTAATTCTCTTCTGTTTTGTCATTTCAGGCTATTCAGACAGGGGGTAATGAGCTGTAATTATAGGTGCATGGCGCGTAGGGCCTATACCAAAAGAACACCAATTCTTATGGGGAAGATTAGACCAAAGAAGTCGAGCAAAGGGTTTGAAATAACATCGGAGCCGTGCTCATGAGAAAACAGAAAATGCAGGTAAAGCATAATCTAATTTTGTTATGCCTTCTCTCCACTGCTTTCGCTCGCTCCCCCTCTCTCTCTCTCTCTCTCTCTCTCTCTCTTTCTCTCTCTCTCTCTCACGCTTGCCCAGAGAGGCAATGGACTCTGGAGGAAGCTATTCCCCTGTGCGATCAGGCCCTCGCCACGCTCAAATGCTTAGTGCATCCACACCAAAAGCCTTTATTTAGCACTTTGCTTTTTGAGCTGCCGGAAAACTTATTTCGCCCTCCTTCATGGAAAAAGACAGCGGAGTGCAATAACGTTGTCGCATTCCATGCTGCACCCGTCAGCTCCCAGTGGGCTGTACACCTGTGAATAGTTGACTTAGTGGAAATCAGCCTTTTTTGTTGCTCTGCAGGCTTGGCTGGAGGGAGGCAGCGGTGCACTTCCGAGGAGAATGAGGTCAAGTAATCAAAAGCTGTTTATGAGGTCATAGCGATTGTCACGGCAGATACAAGCCCTGGGCACAATCATCAATATCAAAAGGCTTGATCTCGTTTGTCGAGGGCTTCTCCACCCACCATGAATATATCTAGGAAAGAGCAGGGGCTTCTTCGCACTGAGTAAGGTGAGTGTGTGTCGGAGCTGCCTTCTTCTTAGCGGGTCACGCGCTCTACTAGCTTCTCTGGCACCGCTCCAACCGCTTGTCTGCAGCCAGCCCGTTAGCCTCGCGTCACCGGGCTCTCTCAGAGGGCAGAGAGCCCGGTGACGCGTTACTGAGGCAGGAAGACAGAAGAAGACCCGCCCCCGTCTTCCGGCGGCCTGCGCTGCAGTGTTTTCGTTCCCGCACAGAAATGCAACAGTAGGCAGTCGCTACGAGTTAGAGAAAAAGTAAGGAAGCATGGACATACCAAACGAAGTGTTCGTTTTTAGCTAACGCCAGTTACTCGCGTCGCCAATGTTTTCTAAACGGAACGCAAAAATTGAGCGGAATATTTTTCCTGGAGCACAGCACGGTCTTCCGCCCATAGCCGGAAAACTCGGAGCGAGGTTTTTCCATCCAGGCTACCAGCATTCATCCAGGCTATGAAATACACGTGTGATTTTTCCTCAATCTAAAAGTTTGTCATAAAATGGAAACATAACATTTAGTTTTGTATGAAACCGCTTGATCAACTACAGAATAGGCTATACGTCACACCAACACTAGTCTGACTGCCTGGAAGCAGGCTGCGGGTATAAGCCATTTTCAATCGGCGGTGGAAGAAAATCCCTTTCCGCTCCCTGAAAGCTCTGCCATTGGCTCTGACCGGCTCTGACCATTCATGGATTTTCTTTCGGCTCCCTGTGTGTCGAATCTGTCGATCTCAAATGTCTCCGCCGCTGTGAAACAACAACAAGCTCGTTGCTACACGCTGAAAATGGCAAGTTTGGATGAAGAATGAAAAATAACAGACAAGGCAACAAGAATAATAAGGAGCCACTGAAAAAAGAAAAAAGAAAACCATTTAAAATAGCAAGTTGTAAGAAGTCAGATGTGTCACTATTATATTGCATTGTTCCCTGTGAATAATTTGGCCAATTGTTGCTATCAACATATGTTTGCAAGATTGTTGGAGAGAGAGAGAGATGGGGGGGGGGGGCAGAAGAAGAGATATGGGAGAGGTCTGTAAGTTAATGATGCATTTTCGTATTGGTCATATCAGGAACTAATTGCCCGCACTGTTGCCTCATTAAGCACAGCGAGGCATCCCACCATGGGGCAGCAGGCTGGACACCTGCAGCCATCGTCGGTGACTCCACACATCCTCTATTTACTCCCCCCTTCCTTCAACCTCTCCTCCACACATCCTCTATTTACTCCCCCCTTCCTTCAACCTCTCCTCCACACATCCTCTATTCACTCCCCCCTTCCGTCAACCTCTCCTCCACACATCCTCTATTTACTCCCCCCTTCCTTCAACCTCTCCTCCACACATCCTCTATTCACTCCCCCCTTCCATCAACCTCTCCTCCACACATCCTCTATTCACTCCCCCCTTCCATCAACCTCTCCTCCACACATCCTCTATTTACTCCCCCCTTCCTTCAACCTCTCCTCCACACATCCTCTATTTACTCCCCCCTTCCTTCAACCTCTCCTCCACACATCCTCTATTTACTCCCCCCTTCCATCAACCTCTCCTCCACACATCCTCTATTTACTCCCCCCTTCCTTCAACCTCTCCTCCACACATCCTCTATTTACTCCCCCCTTCCTCCAACCTCTCCTCCACACATCCTCTATTTACTCCCCCCTTCCTTCAACCTCTCCTCCACACATCCTCTATTTACTCCCCCTTCCTCCAACCTCTCCTCCACACATCCTCTATTTACTCCCCCCTTCCATCAACCTCTCCTCCACACATCCTCTATTCACTCCCCCCTTCATTCAACCTCTCCTCCACACATCCTCTATTCACTCCCCCCTTCCTCCAACCTCTCCTCCACACATCCTCTATTTACTCCCCCCTTCCATCAACCTCTCCTCCACACATCCTCTATTTACTCCCCCCTTCCTTCAACCTCTCCTCCACACATCCTCTATTTACTCCCCCCTTCCATCAACCTCTCCTCCACACATCCTCTATTTACTCCCCCTTCCTTCAACCTCTCCTCCACACATCCTCTATTTACTCCCCCCTTCCTTCAACCTCTCCTCCACACATCCTCTATTTACTCCCCCCTTCCTCCAACCTCTCCTCCACACATCCTCTATTTACTCCCCCCTTCCTTCAACCTCTCCTCCACACATCCTCTATTTACTCCCCCCTTCCTCCAACCTCTCCTCCACACATCCTCTATTTACTCCCCCCTTCCATCAACCTCTCCTCCACACATCCTCTATTTACTCCCCCCTTCATTCAACCTCTCCTCCACACATCCTCTATTCACTCCCCCCTTCCTCCAACCTCTCCTCCACACATCCTCTATTTACTCCCCCCTTCATTCAACCTCTCCTCCACACATCCTCTATTTACTCCCCCCTTCCTCCAACCTCTCCTCCACACATCCTCTATTCACTCCCCCCTTCATTCAACCTCTCCTCCACACATCCTCTATTCACTCCCCCCTTCATTCAATCTCTCCTCCACACATCCTCTATTTACTCCCCCCTTCCTTCAACCTCTCCTCCACACATCCTCTATTTACTCCCCCCGTCCGTCAACCTCTCCTCCACACATCCTCTATTTACTCCCCCCTTCCTTCAACCTCTCCTCCACACATCCTCTATTTACTCCCCCCTTCCTCCAACCTCTCCTCCACACATCCTCTATTTACTCCCCCCTTCCTTCAACCTCTCCTCCACACATCCTCTATTTACTCCCCCCTTCCATCAACCTCTCCTCCACACATCCTCTATTTACTCCCCCCTTCCTTCAACCTCTCCTCCACACATCCTCTATTCACTCCCCCCTTCCTTCAACCTCTCCTCCACACATCCTCTATTTACTCCCCCCTTCCTTCAACCTCTCCTCCACACATCCTCTATTTACTCCTCCCTTCCTTCAACCTCTCCTCCACACATCCTCTATTTACTCCCCCCTTCCTTCAACCTCTCCTCCACACATCCTCTATTTACTCCCCCCTTCCTTCAACCTCTCCTCCACACATCCTCTATTTACTCCCCCCTTCCTTCAACCTCTCCTCCACACATCCTCTATTTACTCCCCCCTTCATTCAACCTCTCCTCCACACATCCTCTATTTACTCCCCCCTTCCTTCAACCTCTCCTCCACACAACCTCTATTTACTCCCCCCTTCCTTCAACCTCTCCACACATCCTCTATTCACTCTCCCTTCCTCCAACCTCTCCTCCACACATCCTCTCCGTGCCCCCCCCCCGCACACATCTCCTTCAGCCTCTTCCTAACATCTCTGTTAGTGGCGCTCTAATAGATAATAAATTCTAATAGGATGTTGGGATTTGCAGGTTTTCAACTGATGTCTCTCCTGCTCTCTCTCTCTCCCTTCTGTTCTAATCTATCCATCTCACTTTCACTCAGGCTTTCTTTGATCCTATTCTCTCCTGCGCTCCTCATCTCCCCATTATCTGCTCTTATCTGCTCTTTAATATGTTTGCGTCTCTCTTTCCCTCCGTGTCTTTCCTTCACCGCAGTCACCTTCACAGCCCTGATCTGGAGCAGTTGGCTGGTCTCTCTCCTTCCCTCCCTCCCTCCATCCATCCATCCATCCCCCCATCCCACACATGCCCGTTGCCCTGCCTCTGGGCCACTGCCCCTCCCCTCCCCTCCACCTCCCCTCCCCTCCACCTCACCTCACCTCTCCCACCCCCCTTTTTATTTATGGGATTATGCTGATGGGGCGAACCTAGGTAAAGAGAGACTTTTTCTGAGAAGAAAAATAGGGGAGAGAGAGAGAGAGAGAGAAAGAGAGAGAGAGAGAGAGGGAGAAATAGAAATAGAAATGGACGGAGAGAAGAGAGATGGTGTGAGAGTGAAAGAGCACACACAATTAATCATTGACCTGTCATTTGTCCTAAAAAGCATAGCGACCATTTATCAAAGGGAGCAGAGAAAAATAACCAAGAGGGTGAACGAGGGACAGCGAGAGAGAGAGAGAGCGAGAGAGAGACAGAGAGAGAGAGAGAGAGAGAGAGAGAGAGACAGACAGAGAGAGAGAGAGAGAGAGAGAGAGAGAGAGAGGATATGTATCACAAGAGGAAGCCGGAGCTAATTGGGTCAGCAGCAAATAATGTAGCCTAGCTGCGTCGTTAGCGCTGAGCTGTTAGCGGCGCTGAGCTGTTAGCGGCGCTGAGCACTGGCTCAGGGGTCGCAGCAGCAGACGTTAGCTGGAGCTCGACCTCAGCGTGAGGCTAATTCACTCTCATGACGAGAGGCGGAAAGGAGGAGAGGATCCTCCCGAGGACGCCCACTTCAAATCCCCGCTGGTGTAAGTGACTCCGCCTCTCACATGCTATAAGCTGCTGCGCGGAGCAGAGACCCATGTGGCCCGGGCCAGCTGCGCCGCCCGCATCGGACCTGTAAATGCATTTTTATTCTCTTCAAAAACGCACCGCAAGCAGACAGACGGGCCAGCAACAGAGCAGGGACCACAAACTACACAAATAAATAAATAACAGAATGAAAACAACACATTTAACCCGGGGGAATATCAACGTGTCATTGTGTTTGACAGCGGGTTTTCGTTCTTTTTCAGCGCACTGCCTCTCGGCCTGTCACAAAACATTTAGAAGAAGGAGAACTTGTTCAATGACACTGAATGTGGGAGATAAAAGGAAAAAAGAAATGGACATCTTTTCTTTGGTGTGCTCCTTGCTTGTCAACGTTAAGGACGAATCACGGCTAGGGGTTAATGGAATCTGTCTGTGTCAGAGCAGGCCTCAGAGAGAGGGGAGGGGAGGGGGGACAGAAGCAAGGTGGGGTGGAAGTGGGTGGTGGAGGTGGGGTACGTACACCCTGTTGGGAGAGAGAGAGGGGGGAGGGGGGGGGACATAATCAAGGTGGGTGGAAGTGGGTGGTGGTGGTGGAGGTGGGGCACCCTGTAGGGAGAGACAGAGAGAGAGAGGAGGGGAGGGGGGGCAGAATCAAGGTGGGTGGAAGTGGGTGGTGTAGGTTAGCCTGGGTAAACCCATCCCCCACGTGACCTGCTCTCAGACCTGTTCTCAGTCACTATGGTCTGGTCCCCCCGCCTGTGCTAAACGATTTCATGCGGTTGTTGCCCCCCCCCCGATAGACCGCTCCATTACGCAACCGTCATCCAACCAGCTTTGTGCACAGAGCACATGCGCAGTGCAGCAGATGGCGTCATCGCTCTGCGACCTTTGTTGTTAGCAAGCGAGCTAACACTTTTCATTTCAGTACTGCTAGCACGCAAATGGTTACAACCAGCTACAAGAAGAGAGAACATCGCGTGACGGTGGTCAGGGAATGAAAGAGGAACAGGACAACTGTCTACACGCAGATGGCCGCAGATCTGGAGAGATATTTGTGGCTGTGAAGAACAGTCATCATCTATACAGCTGCTGCCAACCTGATGAGGAAACAGGCGTGCTTGTTATGCTGGACACTGAATGCCAGACTGCAGACTTCATCCTCCAGTGCTGTTCGCCTCAGGACTTGAAGGCCTAACGTTGTACCATGGACTGTATACATTCTGTGCTAATAATGCTAGCATGCTAACATCCTTTTCACACACACACACTGAATATACCGAAATGCTAGATTTGATCATGGACTTAACGCTAATGTTAATCAAAAACGGCCGCAGTCATAACGGTAAGGTGTGTTTGACCTAATTGAAATATTAACGTTAATGCCCTCACATTTCAGCGTGGTTACAGATAAACCTATTTAACGCTAGCTAGCTACAGTAGATTTTTGGAGGCGTTAATGTGAATGTCATGACGTAGTGAGCGTAGTATTATACTGTATATTATACATAATCCAGATGTAACCTAGCTATAGCTAGACGTTAAGAGGTTAGCGTGAATGCGACTGAGACCTGACATTACTGGCTTGATATCATATTCCAGATGCAACCTAGCTAGATAAGCTCCACACGGCTGTATGAGTAGCTACAATCAAATGTATCAAGCCTTGATATCATATTCCAGATCCAACCTAGCTAGCTAGATGTTAAGAGGTAGGAATATACCGAAATGCTAGACTTGATCGTGGACTTAATGTGAATCCAAAACGGCCACACTCATAACGTTAAGGTGTGTTTGACCTAGCTAGAAATATTAACGTTAATGCCCTCACATTTCAGCGTGGTTACAGATAAACCTATTTAACGCTAGCTAGCTACATTACTGGCTTGATATCATATTCCAGATGCAACCTAGCTAGATAAGCTCCACACGGCTGTATGAGTAGCTACAATCAAATGTATCAAGCCGATATCATATTCCAGATCCAACCTAGCTAGCTAGATGTTAAGAGGTAGGAATATACCGAAATGCTAGACTTGATCGTGGACTTAATGTTAATCCAAAACGGCCACACTCATAACGTTAAGGTGTGTTTGACCTAGCTAGAAATATTAACGTTAATGCCCTCACATTTCAGCGTGGTTACAGATAAACCTATTTAACGCTAGCTAGCTACATTACTGGCTTGATATCATATTCCAGATGCAACCTAGCTAGATAAGCTCCACACGGCTGTATGAGTAGCTACAATCAAATGTATCAAGCCGATATCATATTCCAGATCCAACCTAGCTAGCTAGATGTTAAGAGGTAGGAATATACCGAAATGCTAGACTTGATCGTGGACTTAATGTTAATCCAAAACGGCCACACTCATAACGTTAAGGTGTGTTTGACCTAGCTAGAAATATTAACGTTAATGCCCTCACATTTCAGCGTGGTTACAGATAAACCTATTTAACGCTAGCTAGCTACATTACTGGCTTGATATCATATTCCAGATGCAACCTAGCTAGATAAGCTCCACACGGCTGTATGAGTAGCTACAATCAAATGTATCAAGCCGATATCATATTCCAGATCCAACCTAGCTAGCTAGATGTTAAGAGGTAGGAATATACCGAAATGCTAGACTTGATCGTGGACTTAATGTTAATCCAAAACGGCCACACTCATAACGTTAAGGTGTGTTTGACCTAGCTAGAAGTTAAGAGGTTAGCGTGAATGCGACTGAGACCTGACATTACTGAAGTGAATACAAGTGACCTATATTTTTCAATCCTGTCTTTGAATAAAAGTTGTACATTGTGTTATGCTTGAAAACCATGTCTTTGCTCCCTTATGTGTTCACAATTACAACAAATCTGTATGGTTTATCTGTTGGCATTAAACCGTGGTATTTCCTTGGGTGATATTCCATATTTGTCATTAAACCTAGCTGTTCACATAAATTTGCAATGATGATCGACCACGTGAGATATCACAAGTAGCCTACTTTTATTAAAAAATAAAATGCAAAGAGAGGTTTCCTTCTCTAACTATTGGTGCGTTCACAAAATATTTACACGAGATTTTTTTTATAAATAATAATCAATAACGTGGATAATGATGACATCTGCAGCTGCTGGACGAGAGACAGAAGAAACTACGAACGAAGATTGGAGCAGAGGAGGACATGACTACAGAGAAACTTAACCGACCAGCACTCTGCTTCAATCAATGAATGCTTATAAAGCCTAATGTTACTGTAGCCTGGATGACGTCAGCTAATGCTACCCAGCCTTCCAGCGTTTATCTTCCATAATGCATTAAATCATAATCACAATGCGAAGACATTAGCTGATCACCACAGAGCTGCACAGACAAGTTTATCAGATAATTTCGCCGTAAAATGTGTCCAGGTGATCAGCTCTGAAGCCCCCCCGGCTTGTATGGTCCGCTAAAATCCGATTTCGATATAGGTGTTATTTTGATCAATATTGTATAGCTGGCTAGACAGAGGAGTTTATCTGGAATCAGTGTGACAAGATCCCTGCTGCTAGCTTGTCTGCCTTTCTGTGTCAGAGTATCTAGCTACATTATCTGCATTACATGCTACACCATGCAAATATATTTCGATATAATTCAAACAATTAGCCCACTGTACTACTGGACTGTGTATTGCTGTGAATAAGTTAGATTTGATTGTGTAAAGTGTATCAGCTTTAAATATCCAATATATACAGCATTAAACAAACGACCAGCAGCATTCAAATGTGCAAAAACGTTATATTTATTGAAATGTGGTGATCTCATGTCACATTACATAATGTTATGCCCAAATGGTCTACTGCCCAGAAGCGTCACTTTACATGTTTGGTAGGGAATTATTTTAATTATGTTAAACCAGCGTTTATCTTCCATAATGCATTAAATCATAATCACAATGCTATGAAGACATTAGCTGATCACCACAGAGCAGCACAGACAAGTTTATCAGATAATTTCGCCATAAAATGTGTCCAGGTGATCAGCTCTGAAGCCCTGGCTTGTATGGTCCGCTAAAATCCGATTTCGATAACGCTAGGTGTTATTTTGATCAACAGACCTCAACCTCAACAGCTGTTTTCACTTGAATTTCCTCACGTAGTTGCATAGCCATATAGCTAGCCAGCTAGTAGCTAGCTCGGGAGCTATGCTTTAGAGAGGCCAAATGCTAACGGCTAGGTAGTGCTAAGCCGCTGCAGCTGTTACACGTCATTGACAAAGACGCACTCTCTGATTGGCCGATCACGGCAGGACTGATGTTGGCAGTCACGCCGTCACTCATTGGCTGCGGGGTGGCTGCGGGTCTGCGCGGGTCTTTCAATCGCCCCAGAAATCGTTGTGAATGGCCCGGAGTCTAGACGCTAGTGACTGGGAACTGAGAGAGCAGGTCACGTGGTGGCTGGGTTTACCTAGGCTAGGTGTAGGTGGGGGTGGGGTACACCCTGTTGAGAGAGAGAGAGAGGGGAGGGGAGGGGGGGGACAGAATTAAGGTGGGGTGGAAGTGGGTGGTGGAGGTGGAGGTGGGGTACACCCTGTTGGGAGAGAGAGAGAGAGAGAGAGGGGAGGGGGGGGCAGAATCAAGGTGGGGTGGAAGTGGGCGGTGTAGGTGTAGGTGGGGTACACCCTGTTGGGAGAGAGAGAGAGAGGGGAGGGGGGGCAGAATCAAGGTGGGGTGGAAGTGGGCGGTGTAGGTGTAGGTGGGGTACACCCTGCTCGGAGAGAGAGAGAGAGAGAGAGAAAGAGGGGAGGGGGGGGACAGGATCAAGGTGGGGTGGAAGTGGGTGGTGGAGGTGGAGGTGGGGTACACCCTGCTCGGAGAGAGAGAGAGAAAGAGGGGAGGGGGGACAGGATCAAGGTGGGGTGGAGGTGGAGGTGGGGTACACCCTGTAGGGAGAGAGAGAGAGAGAGAGATAGAGAGAGAGAGGGGGGATGATAGAAAGAAGCCGAGGGGCTGAAGTTGGGGGCGCTGTGATAAGAGTAATGCACCTTGACAGAGTGGCGCTCTCTGCCAACACCTCCGTCCCCCTGAAGCAGAGCGATGTGGAGTGCAGGCAGTGTACCTGTGACAACCTGCCGCCACCCTGAGGCAACATCATCAGCCCGGCCAGCTGTTTTAAAATGCACTCCCCATAAGCCCTCGTCACTGTCAACGTGCAGAACTGCGAACTCACAGTTCCCGGCTAGAATGGATTCCGATGCAGATTCGAGCGACATTGTCGGAGAACTCAAAGGACGGATCAAAAGGGTTCGTTCGCGTCTCGTCTCGACTTGAGTCCGGGAGACGCGGCGCCGTAGCGCGTCGACTCCGCATAGCATGCAGGTGACCTCTCGGTCGACCCCTCACCACCAAGCAGAGGAGGAACTCTGGAAGTCGAGATATGTCTTCCCAAGGGCGAGCAGGTTCCCCCTCGATCTGCATCGGAAGATTTATGCGATCTCCTCGGCCACCCGTGTGGCCAAGCGTAGACATATTCCACGGCGTTATGTAAATAGAGGTGGGCTTTATCTGTTAGAGTGACAGCAATGGCTGCCGGAGAGGTTGGGGAAGTTGTGCTTGTGTACATAATAGAAAAGCTTCGACGTTTTGTGCTGTCGTAATATGAGGAGATTATCTTGCCATGCAGGACTGGATGAATTCTTCCCCACAAAATTGCTCTCACCCTCCTCTCACTCTCTCTCTCTCTCTCTCTCCCCCCCTCTCTCTCTCTCTCCCTTCTTTTCTCTCTCTCTCTCTCTCTCTCTCTCTCTCTCTGTCATTCAGCAACATGGAGGCTCGGATGCAGCATCGAGGATGATGGTTTTTTCCGTCACTTTTGGGTTTGGTTGTTATTTGGTGGAGTTATTTGATTTTCTTTCTTATTGTGTGCTTGTGACCTATGATGGCTTTGTATGTTTAAAGGAACAGTTCAC
Organism: Poromitra crassiceps; assembly: GCF_964638095.1. Classification (NCBI taxonomy): domain Eukaryota; kingdom Metazoa; phylum Chordata; class Actinopteri; order Beryciformes; family Melamphaidae; genus Poromitra; species Poromitra crassiceps. The sequence goes on along the minus strand of NC_139626.1, from coordinate 43,129,735 downwards.
CCAAAAATGAAAATGCAGTCATTATTTACTCACCTCCATGCCGATGGAAGGATGGGCGACATTTTTTAGTCTAAGTCCTGAAGTTTCACAGCAAAACACTGTTGCAGCATACTGCCATGTCCTTCTCCATTTTTTCTGTTGTTTGAAAGTTGGTCATCACCATCCACTTCAATTGTTTAGGAGAATATTGCAATGGTGTTTTGCTGTGAAACTCCACGACTGTTTGTGGAATAAAAGAAAAACATTCCATCTGCATGGGATAGATAATGACTGAATTTTCATTTTTAAGGTGAACTGTTCCTTTAATGAAGCATTTTGAATTCAGCTCTGTGCGCGCTGTACCGAAAAGCTGCCCATTGCTCCTGGCTGCCCCCCGGAGGAAGGGCATGCCATGTCTGGGTCAAAGCGAGCAGAGACTGTATTTCACGGGCCACCATTGGCGTGTGTGTGTGTGTGTGTGTGTGTGTGTGTGTGTGTGTATATGTGTGGCCCTGCATGCATGTGTTGTAACGTTGTCGTGTGACAATAAAGACGGGTTCTTCTTCATCTTCTTCCTCTTCCTCATCCTCTTCTTCTCCTCCTCCTCCTCGTTCTTCTCCTTCTTCATCTTCTTTGTCATCATCTTCTTCTTCTACAGCTATCTCTGTATGTCCCTCTTCGTTGTCATTGTTGTCACCTTCTTCATCTTCTTCTTCTACAGCTACTGTATCTCCCTCTTCGTTGTCGTCATCTTCTTCAACTTCTTCTTCTACAGTACTTCTACAGCTACTGCATCTCTGTACTCACCTTAAGTAGCCACGCCCATTTGACCCGGTTGTGTGGTCATGTGACGACTTCCGGCAAAAAAAAAAAAAGACAAAGAAAAAGGCTGGCTGCTCCCAATATCATCTAACTCTGAATTAACTAATAATTTAGCCAATTGTATGTAACATACCAAATAAAAGCAAACGGCAATGTCTAAGAATGCAACGCCATGTGACTGCCTCGTTAATTCTCGCATTCCAGCGAATTACGTTAACGTCTGCGGGTCTTATAGACGTAAGTGACTTCTTTGTTGGAGTCCAGGTATGTTTTACAAGAAAGTGCTCGTCATTGTCGACGATAACGTTATCCGACCTGGCTAACAGTGGATACTCCGCTTGCTCGCTGTGTCCTACCGAGCTCAAAGTAGTAGGGCTACGTTCTTTGTTTTACCCCCCCTGCACTGTCCGCTACAAAGAAACAACTCTCTTCTTCTGATGTTCTTTTGTATTCCGCGCGACGTGACCAGCGGAAGTGTTAACACAACCCGGAAGAATTTGGCCCACCCCTCCCCCCGTGTCTGAACATAAGGTGAATATTCCTCTTCTTTGCCTCCTCCATTGCATTTGACTCACTCTATTCTCTCTGGTTGCTGCCGAAAAAACCTCTTTATTTTTGGACAGTGGCAATGGCACTGTGTTGAATATCCATGTGGCTACCTTAGTTTACCCCAGAGGAGCGATCAATAGCCCAGCAGCACCAGTGCCCAGACTTCATTCTTCTTCCAGCACGATTGATTACAGTTTCACCCACCGGACTGGCCAGGACATGGGAACCGAAACAAATCCATGTCCTTTGGTGTCACTGTGCGAGTGCTGTCAATTCAGCCTGCGCCTGTCTGTCTAATTTACCCATTACCTCCTTCGCCGCCTTGTCAGCCCCGTGGTTATCGTATTGTCACCCTTAGCAATCAAGCAATATTGAGTGAGGCCTTTATGGGACATCATCACCGTTTGATCCTCTCCCCCCAACCCCCCCAAGTTAATTTGAGAAGCTTTTCGGCAGTGCGGTATTGCAGAGATGAGAGTTGGAGATCACAATACTTTATTAGCTTTCAAGAGAATTTGGTCTCCGGATTTGGCAGAGAATCCTGCTGCTTGAAATGAAAATGGCTTGGCTCTCCATTGTCTCTCTATACAATGCTTTCGCAGTGATTGATCGTTATTTCTATACACATTCATTCACTCTGCAAGTTGATGTCTGTGGACATCGTCTCCTCCCCTCACTTCATCTCTTCGCTATTTTCTCTAAAAAGGCCAGTTACCCTGAATGGCTTCTTCCATTTCCCTCCCTCCATCTCAGATCTCGAGAGACGCCATCATCAGGACCGTCACGACTCTGCCGGCGATTAAAACTACATGCGAGATCCGCAGCACTGCAGTGGCACTGGAAGTGCTTTTAGGTAAGGGGTGCTGTAAGGAAGGGACTCTCCGAAGAAAGTTTTACGTTTTTTGGACTTTCATCCATATTTAGAAGAACATTTCATTTTAAATTAACATTAGGATTATACTGTTGTGATGTCATTATTCAGTATCTTCTCCTTTTCTCACTCACTTTCATGTAAGCACCTGCTCTCCCTTTGGTCGTTTTACACTACAACAGACAGCAGCACAGGCATAAACACTGAACTTATTATTATTATTATTATGGAAAACCAGATTATGATGAAAATCACTTTTGAAGACAGAGCGTATGAAAATAAGATTAGAGCTGGGAAGCACAAACTGTTTTTTTAATGCATTTTGTTGGTGGTATAAACACAAGACAGCCAAATCCAACAATTTCAAAAATCCCATCTCTTGCCACCAGAGGGTGCTGCAGCACCCTCAGCACCCACCTTCCAGCTCCCTTGCGAGCACTGTGTCGTTTACTCATGACCTAGACATGTTGAGAGTGCCATCAGACATGAGAGGCCCTCCCGGTGAAGTGGCTCTCGGAAAGGGGGGGTGGAAGGGGGGGGCGGGCGACCACATGGAGAGAGGTTCTGAGAGTCTCGGTGGTCGACGGCGGGTCAAGTGTGATCTCGCTCTCCAGCTGTCTAACTGCTGTTGTGGGGGCGGAGTCACTGCTGAGGAGGCGGTTGCGAGCGAGAGGCGCGCGGCCGTGCTGGTGTGTTTCCATCGGGCCAAACCGCGCGCGGCACTCTCACTGGAGGAGACGGAGCTTCTGTCGTCTTCGCACGGCTGCGGGAGTCCAACAGATCAGACAGTAGTGATGAGGTATATAGCTCAGTGGCGCGGATGCATCCATTTTCATGCCACTTAAAATGTCCTGGCGTGCGCGGTACCATCCACGACCACAGCGCCTATTTATAGATGACAGGTCGGCATCAGTAGGCTGACTATTCATTCATCTCCTTTCAACTCATTTAGCCCTCGTGTTCTTTCTGCAAATTAATGAACGTACAGTGTAATGGTGTGTTAACGCAATATTGATGAGCTAATTCCGATCATAATGAGATGACTCAAGTCAAGTCAAGCTGTTTACGAAACGGACACGCGCACGCACGCACGCACACACGCACGCACACACACACACACACACACACACACACACACACACACACGCATTAGTCCCGTTCTCCCTCCAACTGACCATTAATTTAATTGACCAGGCTTGTTGTTCATCTGTTACTTTTGGACCGTGGAGAATGAGATGGCAGGGGATGTTTGGGCACAGCCGTTACGCCAGCGATACTTCATTAAATTGTCATATCGTCACATTTTTCATAATCAAAGAGACTCGCGCCGCTATAACAGAGGAGGTTTGGACTTGTTTTCCCAATGAGACTGACTTTTATTATCTTTTTTTTTTTTTTACATCCATGTCAAATCCTTTGAAGTTTAGTTTTCGTTTGAAGTTATCATTTCCCACATGGAACCCATTCTTGTTCACCCTCATTTTGTTACTTCTTCCAGTCACTTTCTCTACCAGCAGGCATTTCCCAGCATACATTTGGGCAGAAGGCAGGGAAACACCTTGGCTAGTCGATCTAATATTGATGTATTGTTGTGCTTGATTCATGTTATTCGTGTGGCAGATGGCAGGCTTAAACTATGAGGGCTGCCACAGTTTGATACAGAAAAATACCTTTATTTATACAGGGGGAGTCTCACTGAGAGCGACAAGCTCCCTGCTTATTGTTTATTTGACTGCCTCAGCAGCGACTATTCTTCCTGGGGTCAAACACATCAGTTACACTCCAATTAACTCATTGAGTGCCAATGACGTCTAAAGACGTCAATTCAAATAGTAACGTAGAGTGCCAATGACGTCTAAAGACGTCAATTGCGTTTTTTGACGGTGGGACGTGGATCAAAGCATCTCCTGTAAAAATATGGGGGATGTTGAAGGTGTATAAGCTATTTTACGGACCCATTAGGTGGCGACAGTGCTCTCCAGATTAGAGAAAGGCGAGGAAAAAACAGAGAAGAAGCCGTGGGGAAACGGAAACCGATGCATGCTGTAACGTTAGCTGTGAACAGCAGCCAATCTGCTCCCACAATTGAGCCTTTCTGTCTCTGTTGCGATAGTTTCTCCATATGATTAGTTGCCAGAAAAGGAGCACCCGACACCAGCGTCTTTCTGAAAAGATAAATTATTCTCAGCTGGGAGCGCTGGGAGCCGGCGCACAAAAACGGCGGAGCGCTGTGAAAATAGACGCTGTGCAGCGCACTTTGAAACGTGCAGCAGAAAGTTCAGAGCAGCAGAGAGCCACCAGAGACACTCCCACGGAGGAGGAGTTTGCAGTTGAGGGGGGTGGGGCACGCAGGGCACCATACAACACCGACCCAGACAGCAGGCTCGATGGACAGATTGGCAAACACAAGCTGGAATACCTGATGCCCACCAGCAGTAAATCAAGACCAGCAACAAGATGTAGGGTCTGCACACGCAGGGGCCAGCGCTGCTGGTTGCAGCTAAAAAATATTATTTTGCCATCAAAATTCCTTTGTTTTCGCTGTTTTATTGAAGGAAATTATTTTTGAGGTGTCACTACATCAGAAAATATTAGCTTCAGAGTCAGTGATGTGCTTGAAATGCTTCATTTCACAAAAGGCTCATTGGCCCCTATCGTTGCATCGGCGCAGTTTCTAGGCCGAGCGGCAGGTGCAGATCAAAGCAGTGGGCGTGGAAAGGCGCACTTGATATCGTCGTGCTGGCGCTAGATGCAGCCCAAAGCATTACAACCACGCCTTTTAGGCGTAAAATTATGCACCGTCATGCTCATTGGATAAGTGCAATAAACGAATCGCACGCTTGCCTTTTTAGCTCCAATTCCAGTGATCCCGCAAAACCAGACGAAAGCCAAACGCTCTGCCCCCCCCCCTCCCTTCATCCAGCCTGTCTGTCTGCATTATAGGCTATTATTCCATATTATTATGCTTCTCAAACCAATCTAACTGCAGTTTCAATACTGCAAGCATGTAAATACGCTACACTATAGCAAGATCAAAGGGAAAATAATGTTCTATGCATCAGCTAGAAAAATATAGCCTATTAGATTGGTGAAAGTTTGTCCAGAAAGATATCATTTTCTCTCGCCTGCTGCAGGAAGGATGATGCACATAAATATACCCTACATTATGTCAAGTCATTGCATAAATGTGTTTTTATTGTAAAACTAAATGTGAAATAGGGCC
>NC_139626.1:43114291-43119291 GCF_964638095.1 Poromitra crassiceps | reverse complement strand
CGCCCATGTTAATAGTTGGGGCGATACATGCGGTACGGGAAAAAATGACGCACCTGTTCTATTTTCGTCGGATCCCGCATGCGTCTGACAGATTGCATTAGTCTGTTCGCAGCCGTAGCGGAGCCGTACCGCATCTGTTCCGGAGCTGGTGGACATTAGCCTTTAGGCTTAAAGGGATACCACACGACGAAATATTAATCCAAAATGCACATAATTGGTCTTTTTGGAAGGAAAAGAGGTACTACTTTCCAAACATGGCCGCCGACCTCTTTTCCTTCCAAAAAGACAGATTATGTGCATTTTGGATTAATATTTCATCGTGTGGTGAGTACCCGACGCACAACATGTATTTTGGCACCGTGAGATGTGTGTTTTGGCAGATTTTTAACAGCTGTACCATTAGCCTCCATTCTATGGCGATAATTACTAACTTCACGACTGTAGCTCACTGTAAACTGAGCGGACAGTGCCGGTAAGGCATGGTGTATCTTGGTTATGTGGGGGTGATGTGGCAAATGAGCTAAACTTCCAAAAAAGTGGTGTATCCCTTTAAATAAGAAAAAAAAAAGTAATATGACGGTTCAGACTTTGAACATGCCGGGACATGACCACGGCTCTCGGGTGATACCCTCCATCCACGCTGACCACAACACCTTTATTGGCCGTCGGCCTATTTCAATAGCAGACTATAGTCTCTCAAGACAAATGCGTTGGCTCCTGCATATCTCAAATGCACCTGACAACTACCATCTAGTAGTCGGCAGGTCAAAGTTGGTCCAAAAAAGTATCCAATCACCTGCCTCGGTTATGCTTCCGAGTGTCGTGATTGGTCGAACACCAATATCGAACTTACTTGCGGTCTGAAGCATTTCTTTCCTTTTCTTCGGAAGACGACAACTTCCTCTGTGCAATTTCTAATGGTGGGAACTACAGACTGTCTTTGGAGCATTCGAAGACTGTGGACGAGATGGACTGGCTTGAGAGATACAGAATCTATAATGTTGCCATGAACACACACGTACTGTATCAACACACACGTACTGTATCAACACACACGTACTGTATCAACACACACGTACTGTATCAACACACACGTACTGTATCAACACACACGTACTGTATCGACACACACGTACTGTATCAACACACATGTACTGTATCAACACACACGTACTGTATCAACACACACGTACTGTATCAACACACACGTACTGTATCAACACACACGTACTGTATCGACACACACGTACTGTATCGACACACACGTACTGTATCGACACACACGTACTGTATCGACACACACGTACTGTATCAACACACACGTACTGTATCAACACACACGTACTGTATCAACACACACATACTGTATCAACACACACGTACTGTATCAACACACACGTACTGTATCAACACACACGTACTGTATCAACACACACGTACTGTATCAACACACACATACTGTATCAACACACACGTACTGTATCGAGAAATGTTGCAACATATTTTGTGGTTCAGAAACATCAGGATTCTGCATATATCCGTGGATTGCAGAAAGATCAAATGGATACATTTGATTCTGGTGAGCAGGGTGGTGGAAGATAAGCCTGTGTTGTTATATTATCTTCTCTCTCTCTCACCCTCTTGTCCTAGTTCTGTGCCTGTGGCTCATCCTCGTTGTTTGTACAATTACATCCAAAATATGTTATTTTCTCTTCTCTTCTTCACCCAAATTTCCCTTTCACTCCACTCACTCACTCCACTCACTCACCCACTCATGACCTCTCTCCCTCTCTCTCTCTCTCTCTCTCTCTCCCTCTCCCTCTCCCTCTCCCTCTCCCTCTCTCCCTCTCTCCCTCTCCCTCTCCCTCTCCCTCTCCCTCTCTCTCTCTCTCTCCCACATCCATATCCAATCAGCAGTCTCACTCGACGGTCCACATGAGCGTCTCCAAACCCCCGGCGCTGCCCCCCTCCTCCACCGCCGCCTCCCACCTGGCCGTCCCCCCTCCGTCCACCCCGGCCCCGCCCCCTTCCTCCAACTCCCTCTCGCCCTCCCCCTCCCCCTCGGTGACCCCCCACCCGTCCTCCCCCTCCCCGGTCAAGATCTCCATGCAGGAGCACTTTGCCATCAACGTGTGCCCGGGCCCCATCCTCCCCATCCCGCAGATCTCCGACTTCTTCCCGCGCTTCCACGACTACCCGTGCACGCCGCCGCCGCCGCGCGAGAAGAAGATCCTGAAGGAGGAGACGTTCAACGGGGTGGTGCTGGCCGGGGCAGGCGAGAAGGACAAGGAGAAGAGACCCGACACCGACACGGAGACGGGCGACGTGGCGGACTCCGACGACGAGGACAGTGAGTATCTGTGCGCGGGGGGGGGTGAAAAAAGGTCAAGGTCAAAGGTCACTGTATTCGGGAATTTGACGGAAAAATTGCTGCGTCGCACACGGACAATAATAAAGACACGTTAGACGGTGCAAACACTAGCCTATAAGATCAAAAAACACACGTAAAAGAAAGGAACTTAGATAGTCACAGTCAGAGCCGTGTAGATAGAAGAGTCCCCGACATCTCCATTCACTCCAAAAAGCAGCACTGTCGAGTTGCAGCAAAATAGACAGTTTGCGTTGTACTTTGAAAGGGTTTTTCATCCCTTGAATCAAATTGTACATTATCAGCTTTATTTTTAGCATGCAAAAGTAGCGCGAGACCCATTCCTGGCTGTTCATTGGCTAACGAGTCTCGCATTTTGGTCCTCCGCTGACGCACTCTCTCTCTCTCTCTCTCTCTCTCTCTCTCTCTCTCTCTCTCTCTCTCTCTCTCTCTCTCTCTCTCTCTCTCTCTCTCTCTCTCTCTCTCTCTCTCTCTCTCTCTCTCTCTCTCGAGGACACTAGTCACAGTCATTCATCCCCAGAGTCATTCACGCGCATTTACAAGGCACACCTCTCAGACCATCACCATACAGTAACGCAGTGCAGAATACAGTAGATTACAGTGCAATAGGTTACAAACTATACTAGTGTATGTCACTTGACGTGCGTGCAAACAAGTGCATGTTAGAGCGACTGCAGACTACATGGACGCAAGCAGGCCATTATCAGAGCATTTGAAGCTGGTAGGAGAAATTACGTGGAGTTTGTTGTATGGGAGTTCAGTATTGAGGGCTCGGTGCGTAGGTGAGAGCATCTGTGTGTGCGCGTGTGTGCGTGCGCGTGTGTGTGTGTGTGTGCACACACTGGGGGCAGTGTTTATCAATGTGAAAATGAGTGGGCAACGCAGTGCCAAATTAACATGGCCGACCTCTAATATACGTGGAAGTGGAGAGAGTCATTGCCTTTTTTTCTCCCGTTTGTGCAAAAATGCCTTCCTGCATTGCATATATATATATTATTATTATATATATTATATATAATATATATTATATTGTTACTGTACGCGACCTCTCCGCAGCACAACATGTGCTCACGGAGTATAATTGTGGAGTCAACCATTTCCCCCCCCCCCCCGATGTCTTTGTCACTCCCGCTTTTCTGTGACAGCAGCGCGCCTCCCATGATTTATTGCACCGCGTCCAAATAGTGGAATTCAGTCTGCAAGTTTCTGCTCATTCCCAAACAGTAATCAAACAAGACAGCTCCATTCATATTGTACTGCATCATGTTTTTAAGGGACCATCTGCTACAAATGTGACTCAGAGTGTGCGTGTGCGTGTGTGTGGGTGTGTGTGTGAGACTTGTGCGTATTGTGTCCATATATCCTGGCAGTAATTGATTGGTCTGCGCATGGCTTGTGTTATTTTCAGCCTACCTGGGCACGTTGGAGTTCAACCTGCACTTTGATCAGGACAACAACTGTCTTCACTGCACCATTCACAAGGCCAAGGTACCTTCTTCTTCTTCTTCTTCTTCTACACTATGACTTGTTTCTCTCACACTAACTTTCATCATCCTCCTTGTAAGAAAGTCAAATACTCGCGGTACCAACGTTGAGTTTTTTCCCGGACGACCGTTGCAGTGCGGCGGTGCTAGATTCTACACGATGACTGGTACTGGGGGGTGCAGCGGTACTAGATTCCCCTGCCTATTACCGGCACGAGCGGGTCTGCAGGTTCGAGCCCCTGTGCTTGGTCGGGGCGTCCGTATACAGGCACAATTTGGCCGTGTCTGCGGGTGGGAAGCCGGATTAAGGGTATGTGTCCTGGTCACACTGCACTATAGTGCCTCCTCTGGTCGGTCGTGGGGCGCCCGTTTGGGGGGAGGGGAACTGGGGGGGGGAGAATAGCAGGATGATACAACTCTCCCCGGATCGATCGGCAGAGAGGGGTGGAGTACAACGACCGAGACAGCAGGGGCAGGAATTGGCCAAGTTCAAACGGGGAGAAAGCGGTGGGGGAAATCCCCGGGGGGAGAAAACTTAATCAAATTCTCCTCCTGTTGTACTCGCAGACCAATGTGACACTGAGAGTTTTCCATCTATCTCCATAAAGTAACATGGCGACCGCTCGAGCATGAAAACAAAGCTTGTCGATTCTCAGCAAAACACAAAAAACATCCCATGGCAATAGGAACTGTTGGATATTAACACCCCAGTGCTCTGGTGAATAAATGACACCCAGTATGGCCATATAGCACAAGGACACGCTCGCTGTTACCATATATTGTGTGCTGTCAGATGTGGTTAATTATGTGTATCACACTGCACTGTCTGCCTGAGGACAACACAGGACAGGAGTTGAGGAGAGCGGCACAGAAAGCAACACCCAGAAGCATCAAGTACTACTGCAGTAGAGGGATGTCACATGACCCTAGTCAGAGGACTTCCCCTTTGACACCGTGCGTACGTGTGTGTGTTTGTGTGTGTGTTTGTGTGTGTGTGTGTGTGTGTGTGTGTGTGTGTGTGTGTGTGTGTTTGTCTATGTCCACAGGGATTGAAAGCCATGGACTCCAATGGGCTGGCTGATCCATACGTCAAACTCCATCTCCTGCCCGGGGCGAGCAAGGTCACT
>NC_139626.1:43104291-43109291 GCF_964638095.1 Poromitra crassiceps | reverse complement strand
CTGATCAGTTTGTTTTTAAGTAGTTATTTGACATATAAAAAGGGATACAAATGGATGATTGACAGCTGTGGCAGCCAGTCTCAAGCCGTCATTGGATGGACAGGCCCTTCACATTCAAGATTCAAGATTCAAGATTTTTATTGTCACTCCATGGTACAAGTATCACGTGTGAAATTCTTGTGCTGTGAACTCCGTTTACAACATAGTACAAATATAACAGGGCATATGAGTGCAAAAACAACAAGAGACACAACAAGCAATAAGGCAGTAGAGTGATAAGACAAGTCAGAGACAGTGGCATATTCACTGCACATAGGTGCACATGTCATGTGCATACTTTGGACGTACTTAAACATTTTGAATTCGACGTATTTGACGTACAGGTGCAAATAGCATATACCTAATTAAACATACAATTAAACATTAGACATAACATAATGGTAGCATCTACAGTGCGGTACAGTACAGCTACTACACTATTTGTATATGTTAAAGGTCCCAATTCGTGCAGCTGTAACCTCTTAAAAACGTGTGTCTCTGGTCCATAAAACATGATTCTGGATTAATCTGTCGAAAATATAGCAACCCCGTTTGTTGTGACGGAGTTCTCACTTCCTCATCTCGTCGCTTCCCAAGAATGGCCTGTTTCTATAATATATTCAGAACTAACAGTTCCCATTGGCCGCTGAGGGAGAGCCCGCCCCAGGCTCCCAGCGGCCAATCAGATTAGCGTCTGTGGACCAGCACGCTAGGTTGCGAGTTATCGTTAACTTAACGGTACTACGCTAAAGAGGACATCTCAAAATGCCTAGACTTACCGAATGCACCTCTGCAGTTGCTGGATCACGTACAGTTGGCGTCGCTCCAGCTAGAAGTGTTAATTTTGTGGCTATAGACTAAATGGTGCAGGTAGCTTGTGTGAGAGAGACCCGCGCAGTATGCAGGAGGAAGCTAGTGACGTCCCAATTCCCCCAGATTCCCCTCTGGGCAAACGAAGCGTTTGGGGGTGTGGCTTGGAGGAGACTGCAGGGGGACGCTGGATAGGGACAAATCCAACTGTGGCAGTTCTGAGCGTGTGACCACTCATTACAGGGAGGGCTGACAGCAGTATATATGCATTTACAAGTAAAAACAGCTTTTGCACGGAATGGGACCTTTAAGGAGTCTCGTGGCCTGCGGGAAGAAACTGTCCCTCAAGCGATTTGTGCGTGCTTTTGGGACCCTGTATCTACATAAGAAAGTTCAGAGGGGCGGGGAGCCCACAGAGGTTCTAAATCAACGGAGCTACTGCGCAGACTCTGGTTCACTGATTTTCACAGGATTTTGGCTACAATAGAGCATACAGGGAGGAGATAGGGACACTCTCTCCATTCATATATCTCAGTGGTCTGGACCCACGCAAGAGCGGGGATGGAAGCGGGCTTCAAAATCTGGTCCTGGAGTAAATTAAGGACTGACTCTGGCAGAATGAAAGAGGCGAGAAGAGAGCGAGAGAGAGAGAGAGATGGGAAGGTTTATTTATCTTCAAATTATACGGACAAACACCAAGATGTATGGAGGAGTACCTTGAGAGAGGCTATACATTTCCTATCTCTCCGTCAGTTCAATCGATGGAGGTCTGGAGAAATTTAGACATAGTTGGTTGGAAAAGAGCGGAGTCATTGGGCTGGTGTCATCATTCAACCCGGTCGCATTTCTCTGGGACGGAGCCGGGCTCTGGCGCTCACTTGTTTACTGCACAGACGGTATTAAAATATGGACGTAGTCACTCATAGGTTTCTTTTCGATTTGAAGCCTCTAGTTTCGCGTCGTGACCGTCGCCATCTTGGTTTTCTTGGAGCCAGACGGGACCTTTTGGACGATACGAGCCTGCTATTGATCCGTGATCGGCGAGCTGCCCGATCACTGGACAGGGGACCTGTCAATCACGCCCCAAAATATAGTCCACTTTATTGTCCGTTTTACTCTAAATGCGGTTGCCAACCTTTTCCAAATCAGGGCCCACTTAAAAATCTCAAAACTTTTCGCTGGGCCCACCTCCGACCCCATGAACAATAGGGAGGCCAAATAATATGTTCTCAGAGCACTTTTTATTTTCCACAGTCACTAACACAGCATCTGAAACATGTTGCAGTATTTTCAGTTACAGTTTTCAAGGAGCTGTCCAAACAAAACGTGTAATGGTTTGCGGATCACTTGCAATACCTCTGCGGACCACCAGAGGGCCGCGGCCCACAGGTGGGGAATCGCCGTACTAGATTGAAGAAGACTTGAAACTAACGATTGAGACCATAAACTCATTAGGAAAGTTACTGAGGTAATACATAAAATGAGAATAGTTAATTTGTTTTAAACCAGCTGCTGCAAACATTATTTTTTATTTATGCTGTAAAGTTAGGCATCTTAACATGGTGGTGAATGGGATGAGGAATGACTTCCTTTTGGAACCAGCCTCAAGTGGCCATTTGAGGAACTGCAGTTTTTACTACTTCCGCTTTGGCCTCATTTTTCAGAACCGAAGGTTGGGGCTTGCATAGGAACAACAAGGACGTTAGATTAGACTCGGTTTGGTGTAATGCGCATACTTATGGTAAAACACAATTGTCTTGATTCCAATTTTTCAACCACTTTCATCTCATTTATTTGATTTACCAAACGGGTTTGTATTTCAACTCCACGTGGCTCCTTTATGTCTAGTTGTGGCACAGAAAACCCCCAAAAACTAACATTGTCAACAGAATTCATCAACATTTCATTCTCATTCTCAAGTCACATCAATCTATTACGCCCCGACCGCTCAACCGTCTGAACAACCAATCACAATTTATGATATCTCAGGTCTCGCGCCCTGAGCCAACTGCAATCTCCATCACACTGGGAAAACTAGCTTAGCGTGAACCTAAAATGACTAAAGAATGTAAACAACACAGATTGGACTGGGAAGTTTTTCTTCGTGTCCATGGGTTCAGGAAAATGCATCCGTCTGCTTTGCGATAACGTAATTTCATAATTCAAAAGGTCCAATTCGCAGCACCATCATGAAACAAAGCACCCAAGGGTCAGTACCGACTTTCCCAAAGCTGAGCTAAGGGCTGAAAATCTGGCGAGACTCAAGCAGAACCGAACTGGTTTCAGGGAGGAAAGGGCTGTTTTTGGATTGTGGATCTGGCAAAAAATACTCCTGAGGAGGGCAAGGTTGAGCAGCACTGAGCTAGAAGAAGTAGTGTTGTAGCTAATCTAACAATGGAAACTTGTTCTACAAAAACTAGCCTGCTGCCGTGTCCCGGGGCTTATTTAAAACGGAGAGTCAATCAGTGCTGCCTTTGGCTCAAGAAGGTCTCATTATCCCACATTTGCTCATGAGAATGTCTCCAGACGTCCGTTTGGTTGAACCGGAGGTGTGACTGAATGTGAGATGAGATTAGTATGATGAATGGATTTTGTTGGGACGTGAGCCCAGTTTGCTGTACCGAAGGAGACGGCATTGTTAACACGAAAATAAATACCTAATATGAATAAGAAAATATGCAAAACAAGACGGACATAGTATCCTGAAGGCAGCTGTGGGAAATGAGCCAGCAAGTGCCAGCGAACTCTATCGACGGATGGTACTACGTTGGCGGGGGCCCCCTGGGCATTTCGTCTCATAGAAATCGTTAATTTTTCATTTCTCACTGCGTTAGTGCAGCCTAATTGGCCGGCGTGTGGCGTTTGGAGAAACAGCGCTTGTTTTGTGGCTGCTGCTGGCGCGTTGCCCCCGTCAGGTGTGGGGGAGGCGGCGCTTGTTTTGTGGCTGCTGGCGCGTTGCCCCGTCAGGTGTGGGGGAGACAGACGGACGGGCGAGGTGAGGGAAGCCTCCCGTCCTCTCGCTCTCCTCTAGAAAGTAGGTGGCAGATGTGCAACGGTTTCCTGAGGGAGAGAGATAAATGATGTTTCCTCTCTCTCTCTCTCTCTCTCTCTCTCTCTCTCTCTCTCTCTCTCTCTCTCTCTCTCTCTCTCTCTCTCTCTCTTGATCTTATAGTCTCATCCTGTTTACTGGCTTTCAATGATCTCTGATTCTCGCTGTCTCTGATCTTACAAGTTTGCTCCCTCAGCCTCTAACCATTCTCCCCTCTTCTTTCCTCCTTTCCCTCCCTCCATGATCCTTTCCTTGAATGCCATTTACACTTCCTGTCTCATCTCCCCTCTCCTCTCCCCCCCCCCCCCCCCCCCCCCCCCCCCCCCCCCCCGCAGGCAAACAAGCTACGCACAAAAACCTTGAAGAATACCTTGAACCCAGTGTGGAATGAAACGCTGATATACCACGGCATCACGGCAGCCGACATGACCACCAAAACACTGAGGTAGGTAATAGGCAATTAGCAGCGATCCCCAGACAGCCGAGTGACCGGTTTGTGATGCCGAGTGACCGGTTTGTGATGCCGAGTGACCGGTTTGTTATGCCGAGTGACTGGTTTGTTATGCTGTGACTGGTTTGTTATGCTGTGACTGGTTTGTTATGCTGTGACTGGTTTGTTATGCCGAGTGACTGGTTTGTTATGCTGTGACCGGTTTGTTATGCCGAGTGACCGGTTTGTTATGCTGTGACCGGTTTGTTATGCCGAGTGACTGGTTTGTTATGCTGTGACTGGTTTGTTATGCTGTGACTGGTTTGTTATGCTGTGACTGGTTTGTTATGCCGAGTGACTGGTTTGTTATGCTGTGACCGGTTTGTTATGCCGAGTGACCGGTTTATTGTGACCAGTTTGTTATGCCGAGTGACCGGTTTGTTATGCCGAGTGACCGGTTTGTTATGCCGAGTGACCGGTTTGTTATGCCGAGTGACCGGTTTGTTATGCCGAGTGACCGGATTGTTGTGACCGGTTTGTTATGCCGAGTGACCGGTTTGTTATGCCGAGTGACCAGTTTGTTATGCCGAGTGACCGGTTTGTTATGCCGAGTGACCGGTTTGTTATGCTGTGACCAGTTTGTTATGCCGAGTGACCGGTTTGTTATGCCGA
>NC_139626.1:43094291-43099291 GCF_964638095.1 Poromitra crassiceps | reverse complement strand
TAGTCGAGGCGCTGAAAAGAACTTGGATTGGGTGTGAGATGTTGGGGTGAGATTGCTGCGTTTGTTGGCGATTGTCGTCGTTGCGCTGAGAAAGCATATCTTCTCTACGGCCTGACACAGAGACGCATCGCTAAATAGACTGGCATGACTAACATGCAATACCGCCCAAAGTGTTTGTCCCCATAAGAACGATGTAATATGATATTAATTAGCCATATCATTTATCTTCACTGTTCAAATGAGAGACATTACTCATTTTAGGAATTCACATAAGCCACACATTCACATTGCCTTACACTGTTCCATTTGTGAGCATGCAGGTCTCCCAAATGTACAGCAGAGAACAGAAAATTAAGCCTTTAATCAAACCAAATCCCCATAGCATGCGATTGTGTAATAGCAATATAGCAATTAATGGTAGACTGAACTGTGGATTCCTAGAATCTGTGTAACTTTTTACACCCAAAAATGTGCTTCATTCAGACCACGCTGAGCATCTGTTTTTGAACCTGCAAAAATACCCATTTCCACATAGGAAGTCATCCGTGTTGCTGTCACAAAGACAGCTTTTCTAACTGGGCCATCAGTGTGTGGAAAATCAAGCGTCACAGATGTGGGTGCGATACGCACTCCTCCCGCTTGTTTGGGACTGTGAGAGATGTCGGCTACTGTCTGCTAAATCTGGCAATGTGTGTCTGGCATCAGAGGTTGAACAGATTCCATGAACATCCTGTTGATTTTTAGAGCATCTCTAAAAACAGAATACTGTGGGAGCATGTGTGAGGGAGCAGAGAGAGCTACAGAATACTGTGGGAGCATGTGTGAGGGAGCAGAGAGAGCTACAGAATACTGTGGGAGCATGTGTGAGGGAGCAGAGAGAGCTACAGAATACTGTGGGAGCATGTGTGAGGGAGCAGAGAGAGCTACAGAATACTGTGGGAGCATGTGTGAGGGAGCAGAGAGAGCTACAGAATACTGTGGGAGCATGTGTGAGGGAGCAGAGAGAGCTACAGAATACTGTGGGAACATGTGTGAGGGAGCAGAGAGCTACAGAATACTGTGGGAGCATGTGTGAGGGAGCAGAGAGAGCTACAGAATACTGTGGGAGCATGTGTGAGGGAGCGGAGAGAGCTACAGAATACTGTGGGAGCATGTATGAGGGAGCAGAGAGAGCTACAGAATACTGTGGGAGCATGTGTGAGGGAACAGAGAGAGCTACAGAATACTGTGGGAGCATGTGTGAGGGAACAGAGAGAGCTACAGAATACTGTGGGAGCATGTGTGAGGGAGCAGAGAGAGCTACAGAATACTGTGGGAGCATGTGTGAGGGAGCAGAGAGAGCTACAGAATACTGTGGGAGCATGTGTGAGGGAACAGAGAGAGCTACAGAATACTGTGGGAGCATGTGTGAGGGAGCAGAGAGAGCTACAGAATACTGTGGGAGCATGTGTGAGGGAACGGAGAGAGCTACAGAATACTGTGGGAGCATGTGTGAGGGAGCAGAGAGAGCTACAGAATACTGTGGGAGCATGTGTGAGGGAACAGAGAGAGCTACAGAATACTGTGGGAGCATGTGTGAGGGAGCAGAGAGAGCTACAGAATACTGTGGGAGCATGTGTGAGGGAGCAGAGAGAGCTACAGAATACTGTGGGAGCATGTGTGAGGGAACAGAGAGAGCTACAGAATACTGTGGGAGCATGTGTGAGGGAGCAGAGAGAGCTACAGAATACTGTGGGAGCATGTGTGAGGGAACGGAGAGAGCTACAGAATACTGTGGGAGCATGTGTGAGGGAACGGAGAGAGCTACAGAATACTGTGGGAGCATGTGTGAGGGAACGGAGAGAGCTACAGAATACTGTGGGAGCATGTGTGAGGGAGCAGAGAGAGCGTTTCTCGAGTAGAGGCGAGGGTGAGATTTTGGGGCTGCATGTACTGTATGTATGTATGTATGTATGTCACATTGTGCTGCGAGGTAGGCTACAATATGTCAATGCAGGCGCATAAATCATCCCCCTGCCACGCGCATGAGTCAGAGTTAAGGCTTCTGCTCTAGAGAGAGTCATCCGTTATGACTAAAGGTTGTAACCAGGCACGTGCACACATAGACATGAAAGGGGGCTTGAGCCCCTGCCTTTTTTTCAGTCTGTAAAAAGTGCCCTTTTTTTTTTTTTTTTTTTTTTTTTATAATACATTTTTCATTTTCATTCCAACAACACATGCACAAAACAAACAGCTCAGACACATTAAAAAATAAAATAAAAAGTGCCCTTTCCTGACCATGAATGCATTTCTAATGGTGCTTTGTATGGAAATTGCCCTTTCCATGCCGTCACTGAAGGCAGCATTCAAAGAGAAATGCCTTTTCCGAGCTCTCTTGGCCTTGAATGCACCATTTGTAATAGGCCTCTGCATGGAGCAGTGTTTTTCTAAACTGCCCCTGAAGGCACCAACCCAAAAATGAACCCAAAAATGAATGAATAAATAAATACATAAATAAATAAACCACCCAATAAATAAATAACCAAAATATAGGGAACAAATGCAGAATTGTTGCTCTTGAAAATATTTTTTACTTTACACTATTGGAAAGGGATGTTGTGTTGTTGAATCCGCAAAAAATAAAAAAAATTCTAATACACCTTATCTAAATCTTCTGTCTTGCTTTTTAGAATTATGGTTAAAATGCATGGTATATTACAAGCCTCACTCAGTATCGTTCAATGTTTCTGCCTGTGTTGCTATCTGTTGTAGTACAACAACCTAAAGGGAGAAAAGGAGCAAATACATATTGATGCTTAAATGATTTCACAACAGTATTGCAACAGCATGCAACTTTTATATACTTATATTATTCAGTTATGGAGTTATTTTTCCGTGACAAGTCTCATCCTAAAATGAGATATTCCTCTAAATCTGGTTAAAATCGGAATATTTAAAATGAGTTATACCCCTAAATTGGCCTTCAAATTGCCTCAAATTTCCGCCGCCGCCCTCCGGACGGCGGCTGTAGTGCCCTTTTATGAATTTGAGCCCCTGCCCCTCTAATGTTCTGTGCACGTCCCTGGTTGTAACCAACATGCCAAATGTCCAAATGTCAGAGGAACAGCGAGGGCGAAGGTGTGTGTGTGTTTGTGTGTGTGTGTGTGTGTGTGTGTGTGTGTGTGTGTGTGTGTGTGTGTGTGTGTGTGTGTGTGTGTGTGTGTGTGTGAGACAGAGAGAGAGAGAGAGAGAGAGGTCATGAACAGAGTGGAGAGTGAGAAAGTAATGGAGCGTGGAGACGGTCCCTTTGGGAATATTTGAGCACAGAGGGAATATCGTAGACGTGACTGTGATGGAATATCCACCCACCATCCAACATCACCATCAATGGGCTGGCATCCGTTTGGAAAACTATAAACAATATTACGGAAGGCAGATATCGATCGTCTGTTTCTGAATACAAACCACAAGAAATAACAAGAAGAAACGGAGGCACAGAAAATAAGCTAGCATCCTCGTGGAGGCGGGTCTCTTTTTTTAACTTGAGTATGAGAGTGCACACAAAAAGAAGGTGGAAAAAGAAATAAAGGCACAGAAATAGGCTGTTCACATAATAGCGTTTTTTACCCCCCGACCAACCAGCGCCCTTTTGCTCATTCAAAGTGATGGGGAAGCGGTCGCAAAAGGCGGGCCACTCCCGAAAAGTGCTGCAGCCGGAGTTCTACCCCCGTCGGCGCGGAGCACTTTCAAAAGTCGAGAAACGTCCAACTTTTCAGAAACAACGTGAGTCGCTTTTTCCAGCCAAACAATCGTGACGACGATTTCCATAGAAATACCAATATGGCGAAGTGCCGGTGGAGAAATAGGACGTTGGAATCAGTCAATTTACAATAGTATAACAGCAATCATAAAGGCTGTTTACGGATTATACCGGACACGGTAGCCTATTGGAAATATCTGCTTTTGCTTTGTCCCACACAGACTGGGTTGTCTGCTACAAGAGCTATAACCAGCTGATTACTGCGCTGTATAGCAGCTGTTAAACTATCGTCAGTTGACGTTATCTAATCCGCTTTGAATTTATCCTCACAAAAAGCGCTCCAGGCAGTGCTTTCTTTTCATGGAAAACACACACGCACGCACGCACACACACACACACACACACACACACACACACACACACGCACGCACGCTCACACACACGCACGCGCACGCACGCACACACACACACAGAATACACTACACTACACACTACACACTACACACACACACACACTACACACTACACACACACACACACACACACACACACACACACACACACACACACACACACACACGCACTATGTGATAGCCCCTGAAGGCACAAAGGTCACCATAGCCACCAACACACCATCTGTGCTGTATGCTGACTTGATAGCGGCCCTCTTAATTGCTTTTACCTACTGTAGTGATGTGTAATTGACTGCCACAGGGCTACCGTAGGGGCATGTTAATGATGTCATCAGAGAGCGCCCGAGCGGGAGGTGGCACATGTGACACGGGGGCAGGGACTTGGATACTGCTGATAGAGTGAATGGGAGCAGAACATTGTGTTCCCGCTCATCATGGTGGTGGTGTGGTGAGGACCCCAAACGCAGGACAGCCGACACAGACATGCGCTCAGTGCCTATATTAAACCTATATTTCACAGAAAACACACACACGTAACAGCAGCGATGAACAATAAACAAAACTGATCTACCCATAAGGAGGTGATTACCAATTACTGTAGACACAGCTGGGGCAAACAGACAACGTGGCACGCACAACTACAAGAACTAGACAGGAATATACACAAGGAAATACAAAACCTAGACAAGGAGACAAGGCAAACGTCCACAAGCATGACGCACTGACATTTTGCATTCCACAAGTCAGGGAATAAAATACACTCGGGGGGGTTCGGAGAGGGGGGGGGGGTGTCTGATTGCCTTTTCTGATTGAAATGAGCTCTCTCCTCTCTTCACTCAATTAAGACT
>NC_139626.1:43081791-43089291 GCF_964638095.1 Poromitra crassiceps | reverse complement strand
TTTTTTCCGGATCCGCTTGCGTCTGACAAGATTACATGGACGTGAGTCTGTTCAGGCAGCCGGACTGGAGGTCGGACTGCATCTGCTGGACATTGCGCTTAAGCCCCTCCCCCCCGACTCCACAAGCGAGCGAGCGAGAGGGCGCGGTTCGGTGGTCGAGGAAGGTCGAGAGTGAATGAAGAGAGAGAGAGAGCGGTGAGCTAAAGCTGCCCCGACGTCTTTGTCAGCGTGACACAGACACAGATTAGCCGAGATACTGTATGCGATCATGATCTCGCGAATCCAGCTGCCTCGCACGGTTAACCAAGTTGTTTTATTTGACTAAATACAAGTTGTTTTATTTTTCAAATTAGCCGACTTTTGGTTTTAAATTTACATTAAACGTTTGCACAAACGTAAAAACAACAACATGGTAACAACAACGTTACCATGTAGCCTAACAATTTTGCAGCGTTGCCATGTATCAATTGTACAGGCGTTATTGTGAAACTACAAAGAACATAGCTTCGAACAATTTTAGAGGCATTATTGTGAAAATATCATGTAAAAACTATATATTACGCTGTGGGCCAATGTTGCTATGACACAATTTGCTGTGAGACTGCGTTCTTCTTCTTCCTCTTCTTCTCTGTTCCCTCCTTTCTGACTTGTCTCTTCTCTCTCTCCTCTCGCTCGGCATCTTTTACATGTACCAGCTGTTTCTCTCTCTTTCAGCATACATGCTTCTCTTGCTTCTGATTTCTGGCACTGTTTGTTTGTTTGGCTGTTTCGTCTGCCAGAGTTTTCCTTCTCTTCTCATGTTTGAGACTCTATATAGGCTCTATCCATCACAAAGAGCCTTGGTGTACCTTGGTTCAGTCGTCCGGGAGTCTGCAGAGTATACGCTGCTCTCTTAACACATCCCTTTGTGAGTTTCACTGCAGCGTCAACATCATTACAGCGCTGTAGTTTATTTTCAATCAGAGCGTTTTTTGGGTGAAAGCACCGCTGGCATGGGTGATTTACGCCTCCAGTGTATCTACTGAGCAATTAAATGGTAATAACTGTAATATCATATAATGAATTTGCTTAGTGACTTACTGAATTGTCAGAGCGGCAATATCCTCCAGCTGTAAAACCGGCAACCCTCTCAAGGGAACTGTAACTAAATCCCATCTGGATGCCAGTCTCCCCACCCATGCTGTGTGTGTGTGTGTGTGTGTGTGTGTGTGTGTGTGTGTGCGCGTGTGTGTGTGTGTGTGTGTGTGTGTGTGTGTGTGTGTGTGCGCGCACGTGTGTGTGCGTGTGTGTGTGTCCAGAAGGCTTTTCCGATTGGCCTTTCCTCTCTCTGTGACTCTCCCTCGGTCTGCAGAACCCGTTCGAAGTGGCACAAGGTCAGAATGATCTCAGAACCAATTTGTCTCTCATTTAAAAAGGCAAATTAGCCGTTTAAAGACTAAATGAGTTTACTTCCTGCAGGAGGGCGTCGTCCTTCTCCCCGGCTCTTGACACATTACAGAAAATACTAAAACACTAATATTGGGTCCGACCCACGACGCGTCCCCGCTTCCTAACGCTATGCAAAAGTGAAGCCAAAATTCCGTCAGCTACCAATTAGCCATTTTGATGCCGTCATATGACGAGCATTTGAACATACATCAGCGTAACAACAGAACATACATCAGATAACAACGACCTAAAATGATCATCTTTGCGAAAAATGTAGGCTATTAGTCGTGTACTTTGCTTTTTTAGTTTGGCTCATGTCCTATCCGCTAACATGGAGCGGGTGGGATTTATGACCTATACTGGGACCAGCCACAATTATACAATTAGAAGGACAGAGTACAGATTCCATCTTTATTAGTCACAGACACCGACAGACACTGAAATTTATCTTCTGTGTTTGACCCATCCTGGCTCGTCCTTCATGGTCAGGCCAGGAGCGGTGGGCAGCTGCAGTGAAGCACCCGGGGACCAACTTCTTCCAACCATCGCTGGTCAGACGATGATCATGCATGTTTTTAGTGGGGGGTTCTATATGGAGGAAACACCAGGGGAGCACAGGGAGAACATGCAAACTCCTCACGAGATAACCCACCTGAGCACAAGGGGGTGATCCAGATGTTTTTGCTTCACTTTTGAGGAGCTGTCATGACAACCATAATTTATACAGTCTATGGTCCAGGCCCTGCTATAAAAAGAATCTGATATGAAAAAGTTTAAAACATGAGATGTCAGGTGTTTCCTGCTGACTAAGCACACAGTCTCTCCCTCCCTCCCTCTGTATGGATGTGTGAAGTGTAGAGTGTGAGTATGGCGGTGCTGTTTAGAGGGTTCCTACGCAGGTCTGGAAAGTCTGGAAGAGTAGGCTATTAAAATGTATTTCATAATTTCCAGGTCTTGAATAGTTTGGGAATTTGAAAGCCCTAGAAATGAGCGAGTGCTTCGTGCGGGTTCCCGGCATCGATCGGATGAACGGTTCTCAAGATAAACCGCTTTCTGTGTTGCCAGTAGGTGGCGCTATGACTATGCGTGTGTCCGAAATTGGACACCACACTCCGTTGGGTTCCCAGCACAGCGCACTTCCCAAGGTTGAAGTCGATCGGATGAACGGTTCTCGAGATAAACCGCTTTTTTGTGTTGCCAGTAGGTGGCACTATGACTATGCGCATGTCCGAAATTAGGGCACCGCCCTCTGTCAGCTTCTCTGCAGCGCACTCCGCAAGTGTGAAGTCAATCAGATGAACCGTTCTCGAAAAACAAAGCTATTTTTATGTTGCCAGTAGGTGGCGCTATGACTATGCGCATGTCCAAAATTGGGTACCGCACTCCGTCGGATCGATCAGATGAACGGTTCTCAAGTTAAACTGCTTTTTGTGTTGCCAGTAGATGGCGCTGTCGACACTTCACGGAATTTGGCACTGCACTCCGTCAGGTCCCCCTAAGCTCACTCTCCAAGATTGGAGGCGATCGGAGCAACCGTACGCCTTGCAACTCCGGACAGACTGTCAATGGGACAGACAGACATACATATACCAACAGACATACAACTCCCCTGTTATAGGACTGTAGTAGTAGGATGTTTGGAAAAGTATGGAGGATGTTGTGGTTCAGGTTCGATACACACATTAATTATAGCTTTTATATTGTTATAGACTGTGCAGAGTGTAGACCTTTATATACTGTATATCTCAGTGTTGTAGACACATTTTGAGAGCACAGTTTTTGTTGATGTGAAGAATAATGTTCAGATAGAGAGATGCTCTTATTACCCAACCGCTGTCAGCGTGCATTATATCAAATACATACCAAAATCAAATCCAGTCAACAACATATAGCGTCTGGGGAAAATATGGATTTTTAAAATAGAAACCGTGTGTGGAACCCTCTGTATATATATATTCGGCTCTCTTCTCCCCAAAACTGTAACTTGTTTGCTCCATCGCATTGTTTTTGCATTTCTTTGTCAGAACTTTGCTCGTTTGGTTTCTTTGCCCTCTTTGCCTCGTCTCTCCCTGTCAATTCTCTCAGTGTGGTTTCTCTCTCTCTCTCTTTCAAGGGGATGCTCTCTCTCCCCCTCTCTCTCCTTCTCTCTCTCTCCCTCCCCCTCTCTCTCTCTCCCTCACAAGCTGTCAAGCCTATGCAGAGGCATTACATTAGGGGGCAGTGGCTGAAATGACAAAAAGAGAGTGTGGTACAGACAGGCAGTGGGTGCAGGGTGCTTGTTGTCATGCAGGGCACACTTATATTCTGCTTGTGGGGTGAACTTTTCTTTGCCATACTGTTGTTGTTGTTTTTAGGGATTAGAGAT
Organism: Poromitra crassiceps; assembly: GCF_964638095.1. Lineage (NCBI taxonomy): Eukaryota > Metazoa > Chordata > Actinopteri > Beryciformes > Melamphaidae > Poromitra > Poromitra crassiceps. The sequence goes on along the minus strand of NC_139626.1, from coordinate 43,085,498 downwards.
TGTTTTGTAGGCTACCGTATAGACTACAGTAGGTCCAACATAACATGCATAAATTGTCCTTGCCTGTTTGAAGAGTGCCTCAGAGAACAATATTGTTAACAATATTATTGTTAATCATATGTATCATGTATCATATGTATCAGAGCTGGGCACGTTACTGTGGAAATGTAATAAGTTACTCTTTACTTATTACTCCTTCAAAAAGTAAAAATAAGGGTTATTGTTGTTATTATTATTATGACTAATTATGATTATTATTATTAATAATAATAATAATAATAATAATATAGTAATTACTGTCCAACACTGATCATGATACACAGAGATACACAGTAAGGTATTATCAATCTGGAAGCTGCTAAAACGTTACAAGCGTATGGCCCAAAAATATATAGCTAATTACTCTACTGTATACAAGGCCAAACCTACTTTTTAAGGACATTTTTCAATAAACTGAAGAAGATAATCCCCCCTATCTCCCTGGACCAGCCTTCCCCGTTCTGAATTATTGCTCACATTGAAGTTTCTCCAGCAATTCAAGCATAGTTTGGTTGCTGCTGTATTGAATATTTTTTTTATTTATATTGTCATTATTATTAATGTTTCTATCAATAGATTTTTTTATTATGGAAATTGAAATCCCCCCCTGTGCGTCGTCTGAGAGCCATATGTGAGATTTGATTTCTCAGCAGCACCCCGACTAACACCCGTTCACCTGCAGCTGGATGAACAGGCCGCCCCACTCCCCACCTCCCCGCCATATTATTTTGTTGAAGGCATTTTGGCAGGCTGGCCACAGTAGGCAACAGATAATTGGAAGATACATGTACAGTAGACGCTGGTTATCTTATGACATTTAAACACAATAGATTTCAAACGAATCTGCGGCTGGCAACAAGTAATAGTTTGGTAACATCAGATTAACTAAAATGGCTTGAACAACATTGCAATGGCTTGGGACACAAACAATGAGATAGGTAGTGGATGTTGAGTTTATGTAGGTACAATGAGCTTATGTGGTGGCTCATTTTAGCATTACTAACTCCCAATCAGAGACTGAGGAAATTCATATTACTGTTAGGTTACCAAATAAAGTTGTGGACATCTGGACATACGCTGATAATGGAGCTCCCTTCGTCAAACTCGGTTGACAGTAGACAGAGAACAGCATTCAATTCAATCATGACTTACTACACTACAGTACCAGTTAAACATGCATTTTTTTGCCTTAATGGAAAGGCAATGGGAAATAATTCATACATAGGCATCAACTTCACTACAGTAACCCTATTGTTTTTCTAAGAAACACATTTCAAGCATTTAAGCATAAGCCTTTAGATCAAAATGGCTTTAAGATCAGGAAAAACATAATCCATTCACACACAGTCGCGTGTGTCCAAACGATTCACTGGTAGTATACACAATTAGTGTTGAAGAAATGTTCTCTTGAATATATTGAAAGGAGTATTATGTCAGAGATGCACACAGCAGGAAGCTACACGCACTTCTTCAAAGAAAAGAAAAAGAGATTCCACTACTTTCAGTAGTCACTGAAGTAGAGTAAAAAAGCAACAGAGTATCTCTTAAGTTAGCTTCCATAGACGTCTCAGAGACGTCCAAGAACCACAAGACCTCTGGCATAGTAGGTTATGGCACAAGGGATACCGTGAGGTGAACATACATCGTGAAACCGGCACCATGGCTCCTGCGTTACATCGCTGGCTTGCTGGGGGAAGCTAAGCAGATCTGGCTGTGGTCAGTCCTAGGACGAGAGACCATCTGGTACTGGAAGTGGTGTTGGAGGACCAGTAGGAGGTGCTCTTCCCTCTGCTGTCATGAATAATATTCCCATTTCCAATGCCCCAGGGCAGAGACAGGGCCCCCGTTCCATTAGTAGTTCCACTACCTGCCGTGCATCACCCAGGTGGGTGCTACACATCAGTGGTGGATGAGTTGAGCCACCCCCGGCCCCATACACACACACGCTACCCTGATATGCAAAGCGCTTTGGGTGCCTTACGCTATATAAATCTATTATTATTATTATTATTATTATTATTATTATTATTATTATTATTATTATTATCACTGTACTACTAGAAATCGTGCACGCGGTGAAATAAGACGTTCAACTCTACATGCAAGCAAGCATGCCAGTGAAGTTATCCCAGAGCCTACTGCTTTTCTGTTTGTCCTCCAAGGGTAGCCCATTCATAAGTTTCTTCCACAATTAGTTTTGCATGTTTTTGTTGTCAACTGTTGACTAAAGTCACAGTAATCTGTAATAACTATAACACGACACTATATTTCATATCAGGGAATAGGGAAATTTTACCAATGAGCCTAAGGCACAGTGACTCAAACCTCACCCCTCCTTCCTCTCTATCTTCTCGCATCCCTTTCCCACCTCCATCCCTCCATCCTGCACTTGCTGTCTTCCCGCTCTGGTGTGACAGCCCCAGGCCCCATCTCATGCATCAACTGTCAGGCCAGGACTAGTCACTGGCAGGGCCCATCTCATGCATCAACTGTCAGGCCAGGACTCCTCACTGGCAGGGCCCATCTCATGCATCAGCTGTCAGGCCAGGACTCATCACTGGCAGGGCCCATCTCATGCATCAACTGTCAGGCCAGGACTCCTCACTGGCAGGGCCCATCTCATGCATCAGCTGTCAGGCCAGGACTCCTCACTGGCAGGGCCCATCTCATGCATCAACTGTCAGGCCAGGACTCCTCACTGGCAGGGCCCATCTCATGCATCAACTGTCAGGCCAGGACTCCTCACTGGCAGGGCCCATCTAATGCATCAACTGTCAGGCCAGGACTCCTCACTGGCAGGGCCCATCTAATGCATCAACTGTCAGGCCAGGACTCCTCACTGGCAGGGCCCATCTCATGCATCAACTGTCAGGCCAGGACTCCTCACTGGGAGGGCCCATCTCATGCATCAACTGTCAGGCCAGGACTCCTCACTGGCAGGGCCCATCTCATGCATCAACTGTCGGGCCAGGACTCCTCACTGGCAGGGCCCATCTCATGCATCAGCTGTCAGGCCAGGACTCCTCACTGGCAGGGCCCATCTAATGCATCAGCTGTCAGGCCAGAACTCCTCACTGGCAGGGCCATCTCATGCATCAACTGTCAGGCCAGGACTCCTCACTGGCAGGGCCATCTCATGCATCAACTGTCAGGCCAGGACTCCTCACTGGCAGGGCCCATCTCATGCATCAACTGTCAGGCCAGGACTCCTCACTGGCAGGGCCCATCTCATGCATCAACTGTCAGGCCAGGACTCCTCACTGGCAGGGCCCATCTCATGCATCAACTGTCAGGCCAGGACTCCTCACTGCATGGCGGCGAGAGGCTGGGGGAGTGAGATATCTCAGCGCCCGAACATCTTGACTTGGATTTATGCTGATGATGACCCCCAACCCAATGCCCTCTGGGAAGCCTTCTGTTGCCTCTTTTCTGGAGCGTATGCTGCTCTCACATCGGCACGATTATGATCTTGCATTGGGTTACTGTCTCTCACTCTCTCTCTCTCTCTCTCTCTCTCTCTCTCTCTCTCTCTCTTGCTGCCTTTGTACAAAATATCTTTGGCTCACAATTGACTCAGGAAGAGAATTTTGGCAAACTTTCTCTCAATCTTTGTTGCCGCCATTCACCCACTCACGCAAGGTTTAGCTTCCACAGCAGGGCGAGAGACA
>NC_139626.1:43071791-43074291 GCF_964638095.1 Poromitra crassiceps | reverse complement strand
GCTTACCAGGCTTGGCTAAAGAGAGAGATAGAGAGAGAGTGGCTTACCAGGCTAGGCTAAAGAGAGAGATAGAGAGAGGGTGGGTTACCAGGCTTGGCTAAAGAGAGAGATAGAGAGAGGGTGGGTTACCAGGCTTGGCTAAAGAGAGAGATAGAGAGAGAGTGGGTTACCAGGCTTGGCTAAAGAGAGAGATAGAGAGAGAGTGGGTTACCAGGCTTGGCTAAAGAGAGAGATAGAGAGAGAGTGGCTTACCAGGCTTGGCTAAAGAGAGAGATAGAGAGAGAGTGGGTTACCAGGCTTGGCTAAAGAGAGAGATAGAGAGAACGAGTGGCTTACCAGGCTTGGCTAAAGAGAGAGATAGAGGGAGAGTGGGTTACCAGGCTTGGCTAAAGATATATATGGAATGAATGCCAAATGCTAAAAAGTAGAGATAGTGAGAAAAATGAACAAGACCAAACATAATAGTTTAACTATTATGTTTTATCTTAGATTCTTTGATATCTTAGATTCTGGCCCAAAGGAGTGAGAAAAATCGTAACTTGTATTTTTGCAGTGCTGAGATTTGTCTATCTTTAATGTCAACTGCCTGTATGACAATAAGAGCTGGCAGCTTTGCAACGCTAACAGCCATAAAGAGAGACTGGTTGCATCACCATAAGTGCTGCAACTCTCACAAGTACCTGAGACGCCTGTGTGTATCTGGATGGCTGGAACACCTGCTTACCATAAAGACCGAGGAGAGACGAGGGAAGGAGAGGAAGTAAGGGAGAAGATAAGTGGGCACTAGAGAACAGGAACAGTGTGTGTGTGTGTGTGTGTGTGTGTGTGTGTGTGTGTGTGTGTGTGTGTGTGTGTGTCACACACGCGCTTGTATAGCTATCTTAAGAACAATTTGAGTTGTATCCCTGGGAAGTGAGGACCAGAGTGGTTGATGTTCAAAACTTCCATTGCTGAAGCTGCGGCTGGGGAGCTGTGGTCTCAAGGTCATACAGTAGGTGCCTCGGGGGGCGGTAACCCTTGAACATCCTGGTGGACACAGGTGGTCAGGGAAGATGTCTGACTGAAGAAGGAGGTGTTTCCAGGACATGTTATCCCGGGGGACTCCGGAGGCAGTTACAAGGTACCGACGGGCCCGAAGGACAGCAGCCTCAGCCGTGACAGAGGCAAAGCAGCGGGTGTGAGAAGAGTTTGGAGAAGCCATGGAGAAGGACTTCCGGTTGGCGCCAAAGCATTTCATGAAAACCATCCAGCACCTCAGGAGGGGGGAATGGGGAAGCATCCAAGCTGGATAGAGCAAGGATGGGACGCTGTTGACCTCAACTGAGGAGGTAATCAGACGGTGGAAGGAACACTTTGAGGAACTCCTGAACCCCATCATCCTCCAGCTCTGTCTCCATCATTGATTGCTGGATTGAAGAGGAAGAATGCGGATTCCGTCGTGGTCGTGGAACCACGGATTAACTCTTCACTCTCGCAAGGATCCTGGAGGAGACCTGGGAGTATGGCCATCCGGTCTACATGTGTTTTGGGGATTTGGAGAAGGCTTATGACCGGGTTCCCTGGGAGATACTGTGGGAGGCGCTGCGGGAATATATCTGTAAACCCAAAGTGAGAGCTGTGTCCGGGTTCTCGACAGTAAGTCGGACTCGTTCCCGGTGGTGGTTGGCCTCCACCAGGGCTGCGCCTTGTCACCTATCCTGCGATATTCATGGACAGGATTTCGAGGTGTAGTCATGGGGGGGAGGGGTTGCAGTTTGGTGGGCTGATAGTAGTAGTAGTAGTAGTTTATTTGACACAATGTAAAATCCACATAAAAAAGCTTCAAATGAAGACAGTTTACATACATTAACACATGCCGAGGATTAAGTACACAATAAAGCCAAAGGCTTATTTCCATTGTGATCCTCTTGGGGTGCGGGGCTTGGGGAAGGGGGATAGGGGGGTGATGCCAAGACTGGCAGGTCCAACAAGCTACAATACAGTATTAACAATTTTACGCATACAAATGACATAAAGACAGCATTTCAATACAAAAAGTAATTAATTCACTTCACAACATTCCAATACAATAATTCATTTACATAATATGCAATAAAACAAAACAAAAACATACAGCATAACTCGACACAATACAGGTTGCGCCAGATCCCTACTATGATGATTGCATTGCTGCTTTTTGTGGATGATGTGGTCCTGATTGCATCATCGGTCTGGGACCTTCAGCACTCACTGATCAGTTCGCAGCCGAGTGTGAAGCGGCTGGGATGAGGATCAGCACATCTAAATCTGAGGCCATGGATCTCAGCTGGAAACCGGTGGATCGTCCACTCCAGGTATGGAATGAGTCCTTACCCCAAGTGAAGGAGTTTAAGTATCTCTGGGTCTTGTTCTCGAGTGAAGGGACAGTGGAGCGGGAGATGGGCTGGAGAATCGGAGCAGCGGGAGCGGTATTGAGTTTGCTTTACTGCACCGTTGTGACGAAAAGAGAGCTGAGCCAGAA
>NC_139626.1:43061791-43066791 GCF_964638095.1 Poromitra crassiceps | reverse complement strand
AGAGCCCTTTAACTGCTCTCAGACTGGGAAGGGTCAACAGTAACAGTGTGTGCACACCGTCGTGACTCATAAGGTGGTGTTATATCATAGTTACCAGGATGTTATGAAAGAGGAGCCTTTTTTCTCTCGTGGTGGTTGATCTGATGCAAAACACAACACCATTATTTAAAGCACAAAAAGATCCATTTGGTGGATATGTTCTAACGTCTTTCAGTGTCTTTCAGTGACAGTGGCTGTCCATAAACCCTCGTGTCAGAAATGCAATGTGCCAGTTTGTGTGTGTGCGTGTGCGTGTGCGTGTGTGTGTGTGCGTGTGTGTGTGTGTGTAAGTGTGCTTGTCCATGCGTTCACATGCACGTGTGTGTGGCTGTGAGAATTTGAGTGCCTACATTTCCTCTGTGCGGTACGTGTCGATCTGTATTCACGTCATGCCCCATTTGAAATGCCTCCATCCATCCTGCGAGTCAGCGGCAACACAGCTGCGAAGGAAAAGAGTAATAAGAAAGGACAAGAGAGAGGAAAAAGAGATCGTCGAGACGTCGGCGAGGTGTGTGAGCGTTCCTGGGCTGGAGGACACTGACAAGCTGTCAACCGCGTGTGACCAAACCATCTCTCTCCCATGGCCGGACAGCCATAGACCATCTTTCAGTCTGCAGCGTTGCCCATGGTCCCTGGCCCCGTTTTTCGGAGGTATCGTATCGGACCCGTCACTCCGCTGCAGCAGCGCGGACCAGGCTCCGTATCAAAACAACTATACCTCAGTGACTCCGGCACTCCCAACAGTCACAGATGACGCAACGCTTTGTTCCTGCAGGCAATCTCACACCCGTAATATAATAACTGGCAAATCGAGGCGTATGATTGGCCTTATTATTATCTGATGTATCAGAACAGGGCCTAGTCACTCACTCTCTCTCTGTCTCTGCAGGTCGTAAGAAATGGACAATATAAAAGAAATTTGGCCATCAGAGGGAGAGTCATTTCCCAATTGGTTCCGTCCACTGTTTGTGACCTAATTGACAGGTCGAGAGATAGGTATCTGAGACGCTGGACAGGAGACAAGACCAATGGGACTTGTCGCATCTGCTTCTGTGAGAAGCAGGATTGCCTGCAGAGATGGTTCAGACATGTGGAGATGGACTATGGAGCCCCCCCCCCCGGACGGCTTGATGGGACCCCCGCAGCTAAAGAGGGATTATACCCTGCATGGCAACCCATTTGGGAGCAGTGCCAGTGGGCAATGAACAATCGCAGGCGATCAAAGGATATTGACTTACCACACTAGATTGTGATGGTTTGTGTGTGTGTGTGTGTATATATGTGTGTCTGTCTGTCTGTCTGCATAGTGCATACTACATGTGTGTTCCGTGTCTGTATGCACACATCTACATGTACAGATGTTGCTCATTTGGTTTTGCATCGCTGCTGCAGTGCTGCGGCGGCGGGCAACCTGGGGGGGGCTTTTTTAATGCTTCTTTCTTCTTAACAAAAGCCCCCCATTGCTTACCAAAGGCGACACTGCCGCCGCAGAGTGGCAGCAGTGCGGCGAGACTAGACGAGGAACATCTGTACGTGGCATTGGGCATGGGCCACACTGTCGCTGAACTGTCTCTCTGCTCCTGCCTGGGTGATGATCAGCCATTCATCAGTCACTCCGGCCCTACACCAGTTCCCAAAAAAGCACATCATCCAGTGGCCTCCAGGAGGTTTCTAACTCTGTCCGTCTTTTGACAACCTTGTGAATGTTTCATCGTCGACTGGGGGGGGGCGGGAGGGAACGCAGTGTCCAATGAGGTTTAGAATAGAAGAAGGGCTTTGGTGTTATCAAAGCTTTGAACTAGACTGTGTTCTAACTAAGGCAGTGGGCTTAAAAAAAACACACTTTTTAAATTGGACCTTGAACGACTTTGACGTTTGGGCTAGGATACTTGGGGGAGGTTGTTCTGTACTTTCTCTATGCACATCAAAAAAAGAAAAACGACACGTCAAGCCGCGAGATAATCAAACCACACACACACACCGTCATGATCATGATGTGACCCCCATGCGTCAAAGATGCATTTCTGGGATTTGTAATAGACTCACTACTCACACTACTCGGCCTACTCTGCAAAGGCATGATTGTGAACGGGGCTAGACTGCAGCGATCAAGTTCACCTTCAACGGATGGATGTGTCCCGTCTCTGAGACCTACTGTGGATCTGTTGGTTTTGTTTACATTCACTGGATTTTTCTGACACTTGTCTATTGAACTTGCTTTGCTCATGTAAATTTTATCTACAATGGAGCTGCATGTTTAGCAATTGCCATCAACATAGAGAATAGGGTGCGACCTTTAGCCGATCATTCTGAATGCCGATGTGTTTACAGTTTGTCGCCCATCCAATTGTGACGTCGTCATCAGTGATGCCATTCAGGCAGTTGTGTGACGCCACCAGAGATCTCTCTCTCTCTCTCTCTCTCTCTCGCCATCGCTGTGTCTTTGTTTGTTTGTGAATGAGATAATTCAGGGTATTCTTGCTCAGTTGCTGATGTGCTTTACCAAGTGAGCTATCGCTTTAAAAAACCTTTACTGTCACAGATTTTGACACTCGTCTTCCTTAAAATTGATATCAGTGGTGATGATGGAGGAAGGCAGGGGTGAATGAGATGGGGAATTCACTGCTGCCATCCCTGTGTATTCACTGTCAATGTCAATCATGCAGTATGGCTGCCATCTTGTGGTGGGTTTGTGTAACTACTTCGCAAAATAAATTGGAAGTTGTTTCAGCGGCCTCCTGTCTTTCTTTCACATGAAATCCACATTGTGCTGAAAAATATATAAATGCCAAAGTTAGGCTTTGTGGAGATATTATTTATTTTCATCTTGGAAAACAAACAGATCCAACGAAATATTTGTGAGAGCCCCAGCCTACATCAACCGACCCACTAGGGAAACGGGTCACTGCTCTCTCTTAGAACTACTTGAAGCTGTTGTATACTGGCGTTGAGTATTTATATTGTTTTAATGTCAAGTGTTGAAAAAGCACAACAGAATTTTCAGAACAAAAGCATAATCACATGAAGTAAACACGTGAATTCTATCTGCCATATTTGTCTTTTCTCCTGCTCATTTGCTTCTGATTCACTCTCTCTCTCCCCCTCTCTTTCTCTCTCTCTCTCTCACCCCTCTCTTCCACTCTCTCGCTCTCTCTCTCCCCTCTCTTCCACTCTCTCTCTCTCCCCCCTCTCTTCCACTCTCTCTCTCTCCCCCCTCTCTCCCCCTCTCTCTCTCATGGCTCGGTCACTCTGCCCATGAAGAGCGGCACGTTGGCCTGCTCGCTCCACAGTAGCAGGACGAAAGGCCGCAGGGCGGAGAAGGACGCAAAGGAGCGGGAGAAGGAGAGGGAGGTGGCAGCACCGGCCTCCACCCCGTCCTTGGTCAGCGCGAGGAAGGCTCTGTGCCGGGCGTCCGTCAGAAACAACTTGCCGCCAGAGTAGAGTCCGCACAGGTTGGCACCCTCGAAGAGCAAAGACAGTCCTGCATGGGGAGAGGGGGTGCAGGTCAGGGCAGGGAGAAGAGTTGGGAGCGATGGAGGGAGGGGTTTAGCCTGGTAAAACCATACTGATCACATGAACTCACATTCTGTTTCGCTCTACGCATCAGCCTGGACTCCGAGCCGTCCACATCAATCGCAGTGGGCGGGGGAGTACTTCCAATCCAAATCCACTCGAAATCCACTAGCAGACTCTTTTTCCACCATAAAACTCCCCTGGTGCATACTCTTGTACTTGTTTAATTGTTGTTATTGAATCTATCTCTTCAATAACTGCACTTAGGTCTGTGTTTACTGTAACGTTAATGTAATCGCTTGTTGCTTCAGGCGCTTTGATTGGCCAGTTACGTTGTCATCTATGAGGCAGGTCCCTGATTGGTCCGTGCACTTTGTAATTTCTGGGAAACGCTGGGGGCGGGCTGGAAGCCAGAGTGAACAAAAGACGATGTGAATTCACGTGATCAGTCTGGTTTTTACCAGGCTAGGATAGGATGACTCTCCATTGCTGGGACAAATGAGAAACCAAACCTAATTTCCTGAGGAGCAGGTTCATATCTGCCTGGACGTCCAGTGTGATTTTGGGCAGGGTGACGTCAATGTGCTGGGGAGACGCCGCCTTCATGTGTTCAATCATGTGACGCACCGCCGTGTCCGTCAGCCCCTCCTCCAGCCGCCGCAGGTCGGATGCTTTGTGGGTGGCAGGAAGCAGAATGTAAAGACTGCTCCCGCCTGTGAGAGGGAACCTCGCCACCTGCCGCAAGGAAGACAACGGAGGTGAGGTGTTTGTCTGTCGAGTATATAGGCGTCTGCAAAGCGGGGATACGTACAATCTCTCTATGTAAATTTGAAACAAAATGGCGGTTCATTTGAAAACCTCTCCGCCTTTCCACCGTTCAACACAAATAAAACGACTTTTATTCAACTTACTGTTGAAATGTAGGTAGGTATAGGCTAGACTTTGGACACGTTGGGATTGAACACGGCTCCATCCACCCGGACCAAAACGCCCTTACTGGCCACCAGGCTGGCAGACTCTAAAACACTGAGATTCTACGTGGATTGCGTTTTGCGTGGAAACGTACAATGCCAACATTTTATTCTGGTGGCCAGGCTGGTGGGCTTGTGTGTGTGTGTGTGTGTGTGTGTGTGTGTGTGTGTGTGTGTGTGTGTGTGTGTGTGTGCACGCGTGTGTGTGTGTGTTACCTGTGCCTTTACTTCAGGGACATACTCCATAGACACAAAGTATCTACTGCTGTGGAGGACAGGCACCTTCACCAGGTCACCATTCAGTTTTGTGAAAAGGGCTTTCTCGTCTTTCCCATCGAACTTGACCTTCCACTGACCTGGAAAACACACACATGCGTGCACACACACACACGCGCACGCGCACACAAACACACACACACACACACACAGAGTTATAGTTAAGTCACCTTGGGGGCATTTACATAGATTTACATTCAT
>NC_139626.1:43054232-43056732 GCF_964638095.1 Poromitra crassiceps | reverse complement strand
GTGTTTTGGGGATTTGGAGAAGGCTTATGACCGGGTTCCCTGGGAGATACTGTGGGAGGCGCTGCGGGAATATATCTGTAAACCCAAAGTGAGAGCTGTGTCCGGGTTCTCGACAGTAAGTCGGACTCGTTCCCGGTGGTGGTTGGCCTCCACCAGGGCTGCGCCTTGTCACCTATCCTGCGATATTCATGGACAGGATTTCGAGGTGTAGTCATGGGGGGGAGGGGTTGCAGTTTGGTGGGCTGATAGTAGTAGTAGTAGTAGTTTATTTGACACAATGTAAAATCCACATAAAAAAGCTTCAAATGAAGACAGTTTACATACATTAACACATGCCGAGGATTAAGTACACAATAAAGCCAAAGGCTTATTTCCATTGTGATCCTCTTGGGGTGCGGGGCTTGGGGAAGGGGGATAGGGGGGTGATGCCAAGACTGGCAGGTCCAACAAGCTACAATACAGTATTAACAATTTTACGCATACAAATGACATAAAGACAGCATTTCAATACAAAAAGTAATTAATTCACTTCACAACATTCCAATACAATAATTCATTTACATAATATGCAATAAAACAAAACAAAAACATACAGCATAACTCGACACAATACAGGTTGCGCCAGATCCCTACTATGATGATTGCATTGCTGCTTTTTGTGGATGATGTGGTCCTGATTGCATCATCGGTCTGGGACCTTCAGCACTCACTGATCAGTTCGCAGCCGAGTGTGAAGCGGCTGGGATGAGGATCAGCACATCTAAATCTGAGGCCATGGATCTCAGCTGGAAACCGGTGGATCGTCCACTCCAGGTATGGAATGAGTCCTTACCCCAAGTGAAGGAGTTTAAGTATCTCTGGGTCTTGTTCTCGAGTGAAGGGACAGTGGAGCGGGAGATGGGCTGGAGAATCGGAGCAGCGGGAGCGGTATTGAGTTTGCTTTACTGCACCGTTGTGACGAAAAGAGAGCTGAGCCAGAAGGCAAAGCTCTCCATCTACCGGTCGATCTTCATTCCTACCCTCAGATGGTCATGAAGGATGGGTCATGACCGAGAGAACAAGATCGCCGATAAAAGCGGCCAAATTGGTTTTCTCAGGAGGGTGGCTGGCATCTCCCTTAGAGAAAAGGTGAGAAGCTCAGTCATCCGTGAGGGACTTGGAGTAGAGCCGCTGTTCGGGCATCTGGTAAGGATGCCACCTGGTTGCCTCCCTAGGGAGGTGTTCAAGGGGCAGACCGAGGGTTAGTTGGGGAGATTATACTCAGAGATTATACTGTATCAGAGCTGGCTAATGTAGCCAGGGAGAGGGGAAATTGGGTCCCAGATAAGTGGTTGAAGATGGATGGATGGATGGATGGATGGATGTGAGGACATTAGGAAAGTGAGTCCTGGCCAGTCCTCACTTTTTCACACACCTTCAAAGGGCTGTTTGAAGGTTAAGACTTGGTTTCAAAGGTGAGCTTATTCAGTTTAGGTTAGTGTACGGGTTAGGGTTAGGCATTTAGTTATGATGGTTAGGGTTAGGGGCTAGGGAATGCATTATGTCAATGAATGTCCTCACTAAGGGTGTGTGTGTGTGTGTGTGTGTGTGTGTGTGTGTGTGCGTGTGTGTGTGTGTGTGTGTGTGTGTGTGTGCGTGTGCGTGCGTGCGTTGCATGTGCACCATGCTCGCATGCCATCTGTGTCAGCCTCTCCCTCATGTGTACAGTATGATCTTATCCAGCAGCGGCTCATCCCTCTTCTGTGCCCCTGCACTAAGCATGTCAGGGCGGCTGACCGTTTGTCACCAGCGCCCCACAGACTCAGGGAAACACTGCATCGATCTCAGTTTGGAGGTGGAGTGAGGTGAGAAACCATCGGATTTTGGACGTGACTAGCTTTTCTAAACTCCATCTATCTGCCAACAGGTCTGGCCTGCTCTCCCAGGTGTGTGTGTGTGTGTGTGTGTGTGTGTGTGTGTGTGTGTGTGTGTGTGTGTGTGTGTGTGTGTGTGTGTGTGTGTGTGTGTGTGTGTGTGCGCGTGCGCGTGCGCGTGCGCGTGCGCGTGCGTGCGTGCGTGCGTGCGTGCGTGTGTGTGAGAGAGAGAGAGAGGGAGGGAGAGAGGTAGTAGAATTCAAGATTCATTTTAATAGCCACAGTAAGTAATCAGATTACAAATTAGGAATTTGTCTCTGCAAGCATGCAGTGTCGTAGTCATATCAATAGTAGAAGACAAAAGCTATAAAACAATCGCAGAAATGTTACGATATAATATGATAAAGTCCTTATTCAAGGTTCTGGTTCTGCCAGCCATCAGTCTCCTGCCAAGGGGGAGTGCCTCAAAGAGTTTGTGCCCCGGGTGGCAGGGGTCGGCCATGATTTCCTGGTGGCGGTGTGCAGGTCCTGAAGGGGTGGCAGGCTGCATCCGACCACCTTTTCAGCATAGCGGATGATGTGCTGCAGTCTGGAGATGTCCTTGAGGGCGGCAGCAGCAGCACAGCAGAGGGTGATGAAGGAGGTGA
>NC_139626.1:43009232-43049232 GCF_964638095.1 Poromitra crassiceps | reverse complement strand
GCCGCCGCAGAGTGGCAGCAGTGCGGCGAGACTAGACGAGGAACATCTGTACGTGGCATTGGGCATGGGCCACACTGTCGCTGAACTGTCTCTCTGCTCCTGCCTGGGTGATGATCAGCCATTCATCAGTCACTCCGGCCCTACACCAGTTCCCAAAAAAGCACATCATCCAGTGGCCTCCAGGAGGTTTCTAACTCTGTCCGTCTTTTGACAACCTTGTGAATGTTTCATCGTCGACTGGGGGGGGGCGGGAGGGAACGCAGTGTCCAATGAGGTTTAGAATAGAAGAAGGGCTTTGGTGTTATCAAAGCTTTGAACTAGACTGTGTTCTAACTAAGGCAGTGGGCTTAAAAAAAACACACTTTTTAAATTGGACCTTGAACGACTTTGACGTTTGGGCTAGGATACTTGGGGGAGGTTGTTCTGTACTTTCTCTATGCACATCAAAAAAAGAAAAACGACACGTCAAGCCGCGAGATAATCAAACCACACACACACACCGTCATGATCATGATGTGACCCCCATGCGTCAAAGATGCATTTCTGGGATTTGTAATAGACTCACTACTCACACTACTCGGCCTACTCTGCAAAGGCATGATTGTGAACGGGGCTAGACTGCAGCGATCAAGTTCACCTTCAACGGATGGATGTGTCCCGTCTCTGAGACCTACTGTGGATCTGTTGGTTTTGTTTACATTCACTGGATTTTTCTGACACTTGTCTATTGAACTTGCTTTGCTCATGTAAATTTTATCTACAATGGAGCTGCATGTTTAGCAATTGCCATCAACATAGAGAATAGGGTGCGACCTTTAGCCGATCATTCTGAATGCCGATGTGTTTACAGTTTGTCGCCCATCCAATTGTGACGTCGTCATCAGTGATGCCATTCAGGCAGTTGTGTGACGCCACCAGAGATCTCTCTCTCTCTCTCTCTCTCTCTCGCCATCGCTGTGTCTTTGTTTGTTTGTGAATGAGATAATTCAGGGTATTCTTGCTCAGTTGCTGATGTGCTTTACCAAGTGAGCTATCGCTTTAAAAAACCTTTACTGTCACAGATTTTGACACTCGTCTTCCTTAAAATTGATATCAGTGGTGATGATGGAGGAAGGCAGGGGTGAATGAGATGGGGAATTCACTGCTGCCATCCCTGTGTATTCACTGTCAATGTCAATCATGCAGTATGGCTGCCATCTTGTGGTGGGTTTGTGTAACTACTTCGCAAAATAAATTGGAAGTTGTTTCAGCGGCCTCCTGTCTTTCTTTCACATGAAATCCACATTGTGCTGAAAAATATATAAATGCCAAAGTTAGGCTTTGTGGAGATATTATTTATTTTCATCTTGGAAAACAAACAGATCCAACGAAATATTTGTGAGAGCCCCAGCCTACATCAACCGACCCACTAGGGAAACGGGTCACTGCTCTCTCTTAGAACTACTTGAAGCTGTTGTATACTGGCGTTGAGTATTTATATTGTTTTAATGTCAAGTGTTGAAAAAGCACAACAGAATTTTCAGAACAAAAGCATAATCACATGAAGTAAACACGTGAATTCTATCTGCCATATTTGTCTTTTCTCCTGCTCATTTGCTTCTGATTCACTCTCTCTCTCCCCCTCTCTTTCTCTCTCTCTCTCTCACCCCTCTCTTCCACTCTCTCGCTCTCTCTCTCCCCTCTCTTCCACTCTCTCTCTCTCCCCCCTCTCTTCCACTCTCTCTCTCTCCCCCCTCTCTCCCCCTCTCTCTCTCATGGCTCGGTCACTCTGCCCATGAAGAGCGGCACGTTGGCCTGCTCGCTCCACAGTAGCAGGACGAAAGGCCGCAGGGCGGAGAAGGACGCAAAGGAGCGGGAGAAGGAGAGGGAGGTGGCAGCACCGGCCTCCACCCCGTCCTTGGTCAGCGCGAGGAAGGCTCTGTGCCGGGCGTCCGTCAGAAACAACTTGCCGCCAGAGTAGAGTCCGCACAGGTTGGCACCCTCGAAGAGCAAAGACAGTCCTGCATGGGGAGAGGGGGTGCAGGTCAGGGCAGGGAGAAGAGTTGGGAGCGATGGAGGGAGGGGTTTAGCCTGGTAAAACCATACTGATCACATGAACTCACATTCTGTTTCGCTCTACGCATCAGCCTGGACTCCGAGCCGTCCACATCAATCGCAGTGGGCGGGGGAGTACTTCCAATCCAAATCCACTCGAAATCCACTAGCAGACTCTTTTTCCACCATAAAACTCCCCTGGTGCATACTCTTGTACTTGTTTAATTGTTGTTATTGAATCTATCTCTTCAATAACTGCACTTAGGTCTGTGTTTACTGTAACGTTAATGTAATCGCTTGTTGCTTCAGGCGCTTTGATTGGCCAGTTACGTTGTCATCTATGAGGCAGGTCCCTGATTGGTCCGTGCACTTTGTAATTTCTGGGAAACGCTGGGGGCGGGCTGGAAGCCAGAGTGAACAAAAGACGATGTGAATTCACGTGATCAGTCTGGTTTTTACCAGGCTAGGATAGGATGACTCTCCATTGCTGGGACAAATGAGAAACCAAACCTAATTTCCTGAGGAGCAGGTTCATATCTGCCTGGACGTCCAGTGTGATTTTGGGCAGGGTGACGTCAATGTGCTGGGGAGACGCCGCCTTCATGTGTTCAATCATGTGACGCACCGCCGTGTCCGTCAGCCCCTCCTCCAGCCGCCGCAGGTCGGATGCTTTGTGGGTGGCAGGAAGCAGAATGTAAAGACTGCTCCCGCCTGTGAGAGGGAACCTCGCCACCTGCCGCAAGGAAGACAACGGAGGTGAGGTGTTTGTCTGTCGAGTATATAGGCGTCTGCAAAGCGGGGATACGTACAATCTCTCTATGTAAATTTGAAACAAAATGGCGGTTCATTTGAAAACCTCTCCGCCTTTCCACCGTTCAACACAAATAAAACGACTTTTATTCAACTTACTGTTGAAATGTAGGTAGGTATAGGCTAGACTTTGGACACGTTGGGATTGAACACGGCTCCATCCACCCGGACCAAAACGCCCTTACTGGCCACCAGGCTGGCAGACTCTAAAACACTGAGATTCTACGTGGATTGCGTTTTGCGTGGAAACGTACAATGCCAACATTTTATTCTGGTGGCCAGGCTGGTGGGCTTGTGTGTGTGTGTGTGTGTGTGTGTGTGTGTGTGTGTGTGTGTGTGTGTGTGTGTGTGTGCACGCGTGTGTGTGTGTGTTACCTGTGCCTTTACTTCAGGGACATACTCCATAGACACAAAGTATCTACTGCTGTGGAGGACAGGCACCTTCACCAGGTCACCATTCAGTTTTGTGAAAAGGGCTTTCTCGTCTTTCCCATCGAACTTGACCTTCCACTGACCTGGAAAACACACACATGCGTGCACACACACACACGCGCACGCGCACACAAACACACACACACACACACACAGAGTTATAGTTAAGTCACCTTGGGGGCATTTACATAGATTTACATTCATTTCCTGGAGACTTACCCTATACCCTATACCACATGCCTATACCTTAACATAACCCTAACCTTACGCACTGACCCAAAAATCAGCTTTTACCAATGGGACAACGCTTTTACGTCCTCAATCACCTGATTAAGTCAGGTATCTGTCCTCAATTTTGTCTTAAGTAACTGTACACGCACACACGCACACACACACACACACACACACACGCACACACACACACACTGACCACTGAAGGAGACAGCGTTGAGCAGGATCA
The DNA here is from genome assembly GCF_964638095.1 of Poromitra crassiceps. Taxonomy (NCBI): domain Eukaryota; kingdom Metazoa; phylum Chordata; class Actinopteri; order Beryciformes; family Melamphaidae; genus Poromitra; species Poromitra crassiceps. The sequence continues at coordinate 43,045,496 of NC_139626.1, read as the reverse complement.
GCTGGGTATGGCCTGGTACAGAGTCAACCAGCTGTGTGATTTTGTTGTTGGTCTTGTTTGCCACCCAGCTGTTGATCATCCGTGCGTTTTCCTCGTCGCTCGCCAGCAGCCTGACCGGCTCAGCATCATAGAATTGAATGGACTGTCTGGTGAAGGACTCGTTCACAGCCATATCTGAGGAAGAGAACAGGGGAAACGCAGTGAGCTCTCTCATACAGAAGAAGAAGAGGAAGAACATATCATACGTCCTCCTGGCTAGACGGAGCTCTGCATGCGCTCCCAATCTGAACGCCGACACGTCTCTCTTGCTTTGCTTTGCTCTTTATGGAGCAGCCATTGAGCAGTGGTACCTTGGTTATAGTAGATCTGAGATGCTGTCTGCAAGGAGGCGGCCAGCTTCTCTTTCAGCCGCTTCATCTGCAGGTGGACACAGTGGAAGTGATGGGGCACGCAGAGAGCCACCTCCATCTCTCTGCGGGTGGTGTCCCGCGCACCTGGACAAGACGGGGACAGACAAAAGACACGTGAGAGAAAGCAGTAGGCACTTGTTAAAAGAGCAAAATCCCTGTGACATTTCAAAGTGAAGACAGTTTGCTATAAAACTTAAAACTTCTGTATACTTTTAAAAAAGTATTTTAAAATACTTATAATATAATAAATCTCTCTCTCTCTCTCTCTCTCTCTCTCTCTCTCTCTCTCTATATATATATATATATATATATATATATATATATATATATATGTGTTGTTGTTGTTGTTGTTGTTTCTCTTGACTAGCTGTACAGAGTCAACTGAGGATAATGTGTACCTCAATTGGAGATCATAGAAAGAAGAAGAAGAGCAATCCTGAATTGGGACTGCTTGCATCTTGCGAATCCTCCAGTCCATCAAAGACTAATGAGGAGCATGCTTCCTTACCTAGCAACAGATGGAAGAGCACCCCGCCGATGCTGGTCGGAGAGAAGAGCAGGTTCTTAGAAGGCTGCAGCTGACTGAGGTGGGAGTACAGCTTCATGGAAAACTCGGCCTGAGATTCCTCCAGCATGGCCGCCCAGGAGCGGCTGCTCTCGTCCTCACAGGGCTCCCATGGGGTGGCGAACCCACTGCATGTGAAAGGAGCAAGGGTGGCAGCGGGCTGTCCGGCTGAAAGAAAATTGAAATGCGCGATTTAAAAAAAAACATCAAATAAAATAAATCATAATGAAGAACACTGGCATGAATGCTCCTACTTGGAGCTTGTCGGTTTGGTAAGTAACTGATGATTGATGGAGCCAAAAGGCAGCGATTGATCATGCAGTAATGGGGCAATATTTCACAGGAGGTTGCCAATACCTTCCACAATAAGATGGATCGAGTTGAACCTCTCCCCCTCATCAGATTCACAGTGATAAAGTCCAGCGTCTTCCATGACGGCTTCTTTGAGCACGACGGTCTGATCGTTGTCAAACTGATTTGGGTAGTACCATTCTAGTCTTTGATCATCATTTGCAATCTCTACCGGAGTCAGTTGCGTCCTCGTGCCGTCCTGCCTCTCTTTGAACCACAGTGAGTAGTTATTGGCTGGGCTGGAAGGGGGGCGATAGCAGGGCAGGTGAGTGTCGGAGCCCACCGGGACCTTGAGGGTGTAGCCACTTAATGCTGGAAGGAAAGACACGAGAAAGAAGGCCATTTACAACCTGGCACTACTAACGTGCATTTTCTGTGATCAGATTGCAATCGGATAGTGCTTGACCACTTGAAAGTACAGGTGTAAACGCCCCCAGGACACATTGAGGACGGACTGCGATCCGATCGGCCAAACCACCTCCGGAGGTGCTCATTGTGACCACATTGAGCACAAGTGTAAATGCAATGGATCCTCTCAATCCAGATACAACAACAGTCGCTGCCGTTTACACCTGGCACTAACATGCGTTTTTGTGATCAGATTGCAATCAGATAGTGCTTGATCCGATCGCAATCAGATCTCAATGTGGACACTGGAGACACATATTCATACCAGGTGTAAATGAAATGAATGTGAAGTTAATGTGTTCAAGCACTATCCGATTGCAATCTGATCACACAAAGGATGGGTATCTGTATTCCTCACCTTCAACTTCAATGGTGTACGTCCTGCTCCACTTAATGTCATTGTGCTCCATCACACACACGTAGTCCCCCGCGTTGGGAGCAATTACAGAGGATATAGTCAGGAAGAAGCCATCCTTACTGACTGCAACAGAGCCAGTGGAGCGCGCAGCCTGGGAACTGATGTTTTTACCTGTTGGAAAAATAGAAAAGAAAATCACATCTCAAAACTCAAAGTTTATACCTTACCTTGTATGCAATGGAGTCAAATGTAACCTGTACTTCAAATGAAAAGTGAAGCACTGTAGTTATTCAAATACAACACGACCATCAAATGTCCAGGTGACGGCCGCTCCAGTGAGGTCAGGTCCTTGGGGAAGACATGGGAGGGTCAGACTGGCACCAGGTACCACCCGGAGGTTTGAGGATGAAGAGGGCTGAACAGACAGAAAGAAAGTCAAACATCTGCAGATTAAAGTTGCCTCTTTTTGTATGCAGCTCTTCCTCCCACTGACCAAAGAAGACTGATATTGGATATGTGTGGGTAGTCATACTATCCAATCAAGCTTTCAGACAGGGACTTGGGTTGAACTGCGTAGGCACAGTAGGTGTTACTGTATAAGTTGACATTTTGCTTGAATTCAGCAAAAAGTAAGCCTCATGTTGGGTGACCTTAAATTAATGATAAGACTTCAGAGGTTCGGCACCATTGCTCTGCTACTTTACTTTCAATGCTAATTTTGTGGCTCTGGCATCTGAGCAACAACTGCAGTAAACTCCGGAGCGTGAAAGCTTCACTCGGAGCTGTCAATCAGCTGCACGTCGATTGCTATTGGCTCAATGGGTGGTGCAGGGCGGGGAGAGAGGACTTTAAGCGTATTCCTCCTCGTTTCCTTCAGCCTTACCTACCAGGGATTTAGCATACATTCAAAAACAAAAACTATGGTCAACTGGAAACATTCTTCCTGAGCTCTGATTGGCTATTTTCACCTCTTCTTTTTTTAACACTTTAATTGCCTAGAGAAGATGCATTGTTTCAGGAAGATGAGTTTACCTCAAAAATGAGCTGCAGCAAGAGGCAAAACAGGAGCAGATGTCTCATCTGAAAGAGAACCCGGTTAACAGCAAGTTAACTGAGGTTGTTTTGCTAGTGGTGACTTGAATATGGCACGAAGCACGGACAGCAGATCAATACGTGTGACACAATCTTTGGCATGTGATGATGATGTTCTCTCTCTCTCAAAATCTGGGATCTGATCCCTCAAATGCTCACCGCCCAGTTAGCCTACACATTTCATTTCCAATTACTGTAATATACAACCAGTCGCAGGGATCATCAAACATAGATCAAACCCACACAACCTCCATCCATTGATATGCCTAAAGTATTACTGAGAAATGAGGGAATAGAATAGAATAGAATACAATGTAAAGTTGCTTTAAAGGAACAGTTCACCCAAAAATGAAAATACTACTTATTACTTCAGTTGTACTGTAGGCTACTGAAGTCAATGGTGGCTGGTTATTTTTTCTTGAATTGTGCTGGCAACCTCTCTGTGTGTTATATGGACAAACTTCATCTGTGTTTCAACTGGCATGAGGGAGAGTAGATGACAGAAATTTCCATTTTTGGGTGAATTGTTGATAGATATAGTCAGAAAAGCATGGGAAAACTCACAGTGCTTGAATTTCCAGCAGCATTCAAATTCAGGAACGTCACCCGTCCTACCGATGTTGTCTCTGCAATGCCCCAACACCGTTCACTTCCAAACTGCCATGTCAGCGACAAGGTCTAATCAGTGATTGTTGGTTTAGAGATGTTTGTTTGCACTATGCAGGTCTTCTGACTTGCTGGAAATCACATGGTTTCACAAGTTGGCAACAGTATCAATTGCCAGTGTGATAATTTATTTTCCTTTCTATTTATTGTTTTACTGCTATTATCAGTAGCATATTCCAACTGCTATCACCTAGTCAGTATTGACTAGGTCCTAGTTAATACTAGACACATGAACTGACAAATGAAATATTATTAAAAAACAATTTGGGGTGGATCGGATTGAGCAATTTAACCCATTTTCAATGTGTATGTTTAATAATGCTCCTAAACTGTTTTGCCAAAGATTGCCTGTATTCCACTAAGCTACGTTGGATTTGCAGAATATAGCTAGTTTTGCCACATTTTATGCATCATCAGTCGCGACAGTCAATAGTCTCAAATATTAGTCTACTCTATGTGACAAGATTGTTTAAAGGTGTGAATTAATGCCTTTCTGGAAGTGCAATTGATTTTTATTATATTAGTGGCTGTTTCCCATATGAGGACCACCTTTTTATTTACCACTACTACATCTATACTATATATCGACCTATTTACAATTACAGTCAGTAAATAATATAGATATATATACATCAGTCAACAGTGTAGGTCGATCGACATCGCGACGCTCGATTATTTGCGACTCGCAAACCGTGCTCGCAAAGTTCATTGGGCGTAATCAGTCATGTGCAATCGAGCGACGACCGACGTAAAGAAAGGAAGGAAGACGGTCCAAAGTTTTGGAAAAGTTTTTTTTTGGTCGCATCCGAGAGATTTATCTGAAGGATTAGTAGTCTACAAACTTGCCGCAGACGATATAGACATGTGAACGGTCACATAGTAAACGTGGAGACGAGGTCAGCCTCCCTGGGGAAAAAAAGACTTTATAAGAGAGTAAGTTTGCTCCCGATCCTCTGATCCCGCAGCGGAAAGTTACAAACAATGGCAGAGAGCAACAACAGTGCTAGCTAGTAGCTAGGTTAGCATTGGTCCCCCGGCCGGCACCGCTGAGCTAACGGTCCTCCGTTCACATAATATGACGTTATGATTAGGCCACGTCTAGACGTTGAACTAGCTAGCTCCCCGTGCTTCTACTAACGGAGGTTTTGACTTCTTGGAGTGTCGTTAGCTTTATTGGGCGGACGACGATATGTGGACTATGTGCCATCCGCTATATAATTATTGTGTGCGAGTGCGCGTGCACGCGCAGCACGTGAGCGAGGCAGAGAAGTGTATAACTTACTGCCCTATAAGATAATAAGTAAGTTAACTACTTTTCGTGTTTTGCTATTAAATGATACTGTAACGTTAGTCCAAAAAAGGCGTTTTTACTCCTGCATGCCAGACAGTTACTGCTCTTTGGCTGTGTAGGGCAATATGATATAAAAATATAATATACTAATATAAAAAAGAAGAGCGATATAGATAGTGAATGTTACCTTGTGAAAGTTAACACAAAAACACAAACACAACACACACACAAAACTACTAACTACTTACTAACTTAACTTTACCACTATTCCTTCAGATGTTGTAGTTATCATAGACTATGTTGCATAGTTGATTGCTCCATTGCTGACAAAAATGTGTTATTGTAAGTCGCTTTGGATAAAAGCGTCTGCCAAATGTCGTAATGTAACACATAATATATATATATATTTTTCCTTCATAGCTGCTGTACGGTGACATTTTGCTCTCAACCCACAGTGTGCATCAACCCACAGGACCAAAGTCTGAGAGGCGAGCGCCATGGCAACGCAGTTTAGTATCGATGACGCCTTTGCGCTGGAGGGAGAGGAGGAAGGAGCCGTGTCCGATGGCGAGGTGGAGGGATGGAAGGGCAGGGAGAAAGACAAAGAAGGCGGAGAGATGACGTTCGGTACTCTGTCCTTCTCCAAACCCCAGACTCACCCCCCGCCTGCTGCTGCCGGCTCCCCTGAACACAGCAATCTAAAGTATCAGGTAATCCTGAACGCACACCAGCCGAGGAATAGTTACCCGGAAAAGTACAACTGGTCATATAATCTGTTGTGTTTACTTCTTTAGAATCTGGAAAATGAAGATGTCTTAGGCAGCAGTGGCAATTCCTCTTTCAATAACTTCTTCAAAATCAGGTGGGGCCTTTAGGATTCTTCATGTGACACCCCCCCCCCCCCCCCCCCCGCATGTTGTGATTGACTAAGTTTACATGGACTGCTTTAATCCGACTATTGACCTGATTCTAAATAAGACCATATTTCGATTAAGGTGTTTATTACATGAGTTGCTTATCGAATATTCTCTTCATATTCCCGTTTTCATGCTGCAGAGTCAGTTGTAGTGGTTGGAGACTGAATGCTGGGACTTTTTTTTCTTAACCGGTGGCAGTCATCTTTTCTTCTGTAAACGAGGTGCACAATACCCTGGAAGCTACAGCATGCGTCGTCAAGCAGCTGGACTGCCATACGTGTCGCAAAAAAAATGCCGCGAAAACTCACGATAGCACATCGTACTGCGATTTGGTGTATACATGTCTACAGTGCACTGCAATAATGCGAGTAAGATTGCAATACTCCACGTCTTAATTTGATGATTTCTTATGACCTTATTTGGGTTACGGTAATAAGAAAAGCTGTTTCCATGGCCGTGTCCTATTCGGAGTGTTGTCTTAATCGGGGTAATATCGGAATAGTGCCGTCCATGTAGGGTAAACATGGTCAATGTAGGTGGAAACTGGGTAGCTTTTGCTAGGTGAGGATGCGTAATTATGCACCTGCCTCTCCCACAGCGATCCTGCCACACTCTCTTATTGCAGCTCTCAATGGTCCTTCAGCACCTTGAGCTCCGTCACCCAGCTGTCTGCGCACTGCTGCGGGTAATACACACACACACACACACACACACACACACATGCATGTAATAACAATAACAACATCATCATCAAACACAGCTGCTTTAAATCAATGTGTTGCTCAGGTGGATGTCCCACCCGCTGGTCAAGAAAAACCGAAGAGTCGTTCTTGCTTCATTCCTTCTCCTCATCACTGGAGTTGGTAAGTCCTCACCACAGTGTTATAGTCCAGTATGACTGTATCTTATCTCCTCACAATGTTGTAGTCCAGTATGTATCTCCTCACAATGTTGTAGTCCAGTATGACTGTATCTTATCTCCTCACAATGTTGTAGTCCAGTATAAGTGTATCTTATCTCACAACGTTGTAGTCCAGTATGAGTGTATCTTATCTCACAACGTTGTAGTCCAGTATGAGTGTATCTTGACGGAAACAAATCCATTCCCTCTCTGTCCGTAGCTCTAATTCTTCTCCTTTATTTTCTGAAGTCAGGCCAGTATACTTAACTAACTATCCTCTGTGTGCACATCCTGTGGTAAATTGTCTTTTTGGAGAGATCCTTTTGATTTGTTTGGGAAGAGGCCTTCCTCTGAACAGATTTGAGAACTGAAGTGAAGTGAACAAATAGACCTCAGACTTTATTTATTTATTTGTTTATTTGAACTCCGATTTATGCTATGTGGGTTCATGGCAGAGTGTAAAAATATTAAATGTTAAAATTGACACACTAAACTGCAGCTGGCACCCAAAAACCTCCAATCTGCTACAAAATGTTATATTAATGTTTGTTTATTAACTGGCCTCCTGTCATTTAGCAAAAGTGGCCCCCGGGCAAAGCAAGTTGAGCGTTACTTTCCCTGCCATACTGACTCTCACCCTCACTCTTTAGTATCAGTTGCTTGTAATGTAGATGATGGAGGACAGTGATTCCCAAAGTGTGGGGCCACAGCCCACTGGTGGGCTAGTTGCTAGCTTGTTGGGAAGGGGGCTAAATAATGCTCCAAAGTTAGACAACATTTTGGCAAGGGAAAAACTATTTCATTTCCCGGACCTCTCACCTCAAGATTTCTGAATGGAAATGGGTTCTATGGGTACTCACCAGTCTCCCCCTTACAGATAAGGTCGCATTTTTCGCAACCTTGGCAGGTATGCATTTACATAAAAGTTGTGATTAAAGGGTTGGACGGGCTCCCGGAGGATTTTCAGATTTCAAAGTGGGCCGTGGCGTTCTGAAGTTTGGGAATGACTGATCTAGGAATTGAAGGGTATTCTTAGGGATGGACCAATATCTTTATTTTTAGGCAGATACTGATAATCAATATTTTCCCATCCATGTTGACCAAATGCCAACATGCATTTTTGTAGGAACTTCAGAATCAGAAAGACTTTAATGATCCCCGGGGGGAAATTGGGACAGGTTACAGCAGCTCGCACTCAGAACACAACATAGCATAAAATAAAACGGTAGTAAATAAAGTATAAGTAGGATGTACATTACGTGTCAAATTGCAGTTATTGCACACTGGACTTATATTAAGTCAGCTTGCCCATTACATGTGGCTCAGCAAGGCACAGTTAACCTATCGGCTCTGAGGTGCTCTTTTAAGTGAGGCTTACATTACTTACTTACTCATGTGCTCAATAGCACATGAGGTCTTTACCAACGAACGACCTTACTTTTTCTACGAAGCTCAGTACAAATCCAGGTGCAAATCAGGTTAAGACAGAAACAGAAATACTTGTTTGTTACAAAACTGTGCATCGTATAGAACATCATAATAGTACATATTTCATCATTATTATTATTATTTTCTTGATATACACACACACCATTGAAGTTTCCTACTTCAATGGTTATGCAATCCTAGTCCAGTTAGTTTGTTCAGTGTTGTGCCATCCAGAGGCACGTTTTCCATGCAGTGAACTTTGTCCCCATGTTGATCCTCTCTGTATAACTCAGGTTTTGTTTTTACGGTTATCTTGAGCAAATGGAAAAAGAAGTGTTGGTTATATTTATACTGTGTTGTCCTTTTACCCCCTCATGGCACTGTCTGTATTTACATTTGTGTTGTTGTTGTTTCTCCCCCAGCTCTTATTTTCACAGGTGTTGTCATCCAGTTGAACCCAAATGCAGGTAAGAAAGGGGGAAGTAAAGGAACACAGAGGGGCGTTATGCTGCACTGTAGCTTTGTGTTGCAAGACTGTCCAGAAATGACACCGTAATGACACAGTCATTGAAGGATTATTACAAGTAGTGATACATGCGTATTGTACACTTTTTTTTAAATAAACGTTATTCCTCACCATCAGGAAAATAAAAGTAAATACACTAAGGCCAATGTATAAAATCGGAATCTGGTGAAAAAGGAATAAATGAATACAGCAATGATACAATAAACACAGTATTAATTACATGAAAGCAATCTATAAACGTTTTTAAAGGAGAAAACCAGTGTCATTTAGAGTCATAAAGCCCATTTACTTCTGCCTACATCTTGTTTACATTTCCCCCAATCATTTTGCAATTCACACCACAGATAATTCGATTTTTATTTTCATTTTATTTTTTACATTTATTATTATTATTATTACTATTATTATTATTACAAAAACAACAACAGTATTAGTACTTTTACATTTACTTGTTTATTGTTTTTAAAATACCAACTTAATGGTGTCAAACCTGTGTAGAAGCAATCTCTAACCCTAACCCTCCACAGTGGGAGGTCGGTGCTCTCAGAACAGGACAACATTTGGAAACAGTTCAATGGGCCATTTCAAAGTGACTGAACCCAAAGAGAGGACTGGAGCACAAAATATCACTGGTGAATAGATTCAATAAGGTGCAAAGACTGATGTTTCCACGCACACAGTGTCTTCTTCAGAGTCAGAGTTTTGACACCTTACTAAATCTATTTACCAGTGATATTGTGTGCTCCAGTCCTCTCTTTGGGTTCAGTCATTTTGAAGTGGCCCATTGAACCGTTTCCAGTGTCAAACCTGTCTTGAAGTGAACTGCTGCCACATCTAGCAAAGATGCTCCAAATAACGACATGGATGTGACAGTAACGATTGTAAGGCAACATATCTTTTTGAGAGAGATTATTATTTCCTGGGAGACGTCTGTTTCTTTGTGTGTGGGTGTCAGCTGATTGACAGGGAGCAGAGCGTGAGCGCATATGAAAACACTCAACCCAGGCACAACGATACAGTGATGAAACAAACGCTGTCAAAACCAAATTGTCGTGGTGGATTATCAAGTTTAAGCAACTATTACATCTGGAAGTATAAAAGAAAACAGATAACTTCTTATCTTTTTTTTTAAGATAAGAAGTGACCCGTGTTTAACATTTAAGGTGTTTAAAATAAAGTTTTTTTTTCTGCAGACAGGCCTTTCCTAAAGTCTTTGATCTCAAATAGCAATATTCCCGATTGATTTAAACCTCCAGGCATTGGAATGGCTGAGACCACATGGGCTTACAGATCCTGTGATGTAGTTTGTTCTTCAGATGCAGCCATGTTTTAAACTCAGTAAATCCTTCATTGTAAGATGTGCGGTTGCATTAGCTGAAGTTAGCATTGGCCAGTGTCCTCACCGTGGGTTGTCACTGATCCCTACAGGTGTTTCGAGTGCCATTTTCTTTGTCCCAGGATTTCTTCTCTTCATCCCTGGGGGTAAATACAACATTTTGGTTCTTTTTTAACTTTTCTCGTTTACTTTGAGTGTTGTTTTTGTACCGCTTGAATGCATGCATTAGACATAATAGCAATGTTCCTCTCTGTATTTCCACCAGTGTACCATGTCATCTATATCAGCTGTGCTGTCCGCGGGAGAAGAGGCTTCAAGTTGTTCTACCTGCCCTATTTTGAAAAGTGACATTTTACGCTACACTACGTCTTCACTACATTTCTTTTTTTTGCGTTTTATTGTCATGAATTGTAATTTTGTCACTTGCAAAATAAGCAAGAAAAAATGATATTGTCACGTTTGTTTTTTTAGATTTTTATCCTGTCATTATAATGACCACTGCTAACTGAACCACTCAGTGCCTCGATAATGTTTCCACTGCACAAGCTAACTGTCTGTGTGTGTGTATGTGGAAGAGAAGGAGATTTGCCCTGTCTGTTTGTTACGTCATGTGTGTGAATAATGACTGTGAAATTGCAATAAAAAAAGTACATTACTTTTCAGTTGCAACAGTTGATTTAGCTTTTAAAATGGCAGCAAAGTGAGCATTTTTATTACATTTTTTATTTTCATCTCAAGTACTGCAGACCACTGAAGGGGGGGGGGGTAAAATGTGTAGCACCACTCACTGTTTCAAAGCTGTTTATATTGACATCTACTGCCTTGAAGCAATGCTGCATAAAGAAACCAGCCTCAGTAGGCTATAGAATACTGCAATATCCAAATCCTTGACTTCCATTCACTCAGCCTCCCCTGAAACTGTTTGGAGCCCCCCTTGGGAGGCCCACCTCCCACTTTGAAAACCTCTGCGCTAGATTTCTTTTGGATGTTATATTGTTCGGGCTAAGATTAGATTAGATTGCAGTAGGTTGGGACAGGGCAGACTAGGCTGTAGATTAGCTAGATTCCTTGTTTGCTAGTTAGTTCCGCTTAAGGTTAGAGTAGTCAGAATGTTTGCATCATATCGATGATATGACAATCACCAGGTAATTATATGATAATCGGATTACTAAATGTGACTTTGCTTACATGAACTATATTGTGATATCCATTGGTATGAATTGAAACTGACCACTGTGTCTAGTGTGATATTGATTGAAATGTATCGCCCAGCCCCAATAATAGTATACTATGTTTGTTCTGCTCTCTCCACCCACTCCCTCTCTCTAATATAAGATTGTTCAATCCTGTTTATTGATAGTGCTTAGCTAGACATATTCCCTGCAAAACCCTCTGAGACATGCTTGTGAATTAGGGCTACACAAATAAGCTTGACTTGACCTGACCTTGACATGAACACTCAATACTCAAGCAGGTCATCGTCATTGCTGCATTTTCCAGATACTAAACTATCTCTGCTTTGATAGATTCATGGTCAGCAGATGTGGTTCCTGTAGTCTCCCTTTGCTATCTACGCACTCCATGATTGAAGGCATTCAATAGTCTGAATTTGCTGAATGAGCATAATATGTTACAGTTTGCAATTCAAGCCTGTGATTCAAGGCCTGTTTGTCTCCTCAGGCTCAAATGACTTTCCATACAGTATAGTCTCAACATGCAAGACTGCAAATGGAAAAGCTCCACAACATACTTTTGTTTTAGCATGGTGGCAGCAGATGCCAACACCCAATCACGGAATCCATAATGTCATATAGATCAATTTGCTAATCAAGTATTGAAAAGCACTGAGTTTATAATACTTCCCCCGATGGGGGCCGGAGGCGATATTTTTTTTGAACAGACACGTGATAATCCACACAGGAGAAAAATAATTTCTTTGCTCAGTCTGTGGTCATAAAGGAGACTTGAAGAAACACATGATAATCCACACAGGAGAGAAACAATGCCTTTGCTCAGTCTGTGGTAAAGGTTTTGGTCGTAAAGGAGACTTGAAGACACATGATAATCCACACAGGTGATAAACAATTTATTTGCTCAGTTTGTGGTAAAGCTTTTGGTAATAAAGGACACTTGAAGTTACACATAATAGTCCACACAGGAGATAAACAATTTCTTTGCTCAGTCTGTGGTAAAGGTTTTGCCCGTAAAGGAGATTTGAAGACACACATGATAGTCCACACAGGTGATAAACAATGTAATTGTTCAGTCTGTGGTAAAGCTTTTGGCCATAAAGGACACTTGAAGTTACACATGATAGTCCGCATAGGTGATACACAATATAAGTGCTCAGTCTGTGGTAAAGGTTTTGCTCGTGAAGGACACTAACAGACACGTGATAATCCACGCAGGAGAGTAAACATTGAATTGCTCAGTCTGTGGTGAAGGGGGATTTGAGTGTTTGTGTATTCAAGTATGTACGGTGGATGTAATGTAACATGTATGTGTATTGTAGTGCTTTGTGTTGTTATCCAGTGTTTATGTATCACCCCCCCCCCCCCCCCAAAAAAAACTTCAAACTATCACAAAAAATTGCTATCTGTGGTAAGTGTTTTGTGTGTTTAATCAATGTTAAATGTTGATTAATGCTGATTTCATGTTGAATAGCATATTTTGTTATATATTAGATTGCTACTTACATACACTATAGCTGCTTTCACATGTCTGGAATTCAGGAGTTATCTAGACTGTGTAGTGGAGCCTATCGGAATTATTCTGTACCAAGCCTGTTTGAATAATTCACTTATAGTCATCAGGAGTCTGCTCTTACAGTGATCACTTTGGGTCTTCTCATACATGACAACAATGGAAAAAAATGTATAAAAACTTCAGTATTTCAGTATTTTTTTATTTATTACAAACTGCCAAAAATGAGCCACTGATGCAGCAGCGATATTGGTACATCTCTGTCTTTCTGTCATCTTTCTGTCTGTCTGAAACGGCTTAAAATGCACAATCCACATTATGGAACAACAGTCTCCTTGCAGAGAGTGGGCAGTATGATTCCTATCCTATCCTAACCTATCCGGAGCTCAACAGGCACGTGACTTTTCGTGACGTAATTTGCCCCGGAAGTGTTCCGCGTCGATTTTCTCCATAAACATTTCGATCAATCCGGAAGATAAAGCTCAAAGAAGAAGAAGAGCGCACGTGTCTACAGAGAGAGCGTGTTATAGCGGGTCGCGGGACATTAGATCAACTAGTAACCACAGACCACAAATCTCCTGATCAATATCGATTAATTAGTTTGATCAGACCCGCGGATTGGAAATGGCCAAAACAAAGAAAGAGAAGGGAGCAGTAGACGGTGAGGAGGCCGCCGCAGCAGCAGCAGCAGCAGCAGCAGCAGCAGCAGCCGGGGGGACTGAGAGGTCTTACCAGGAGCTGATCGCTAACATCAACCCCATCGCCCAGCCACTGGCCTCTCGCAAGCTCAGCAAGAAGCTCTACAAATGCGTCAAAAAGGCCGCCAAGCTGAAGCAGATCAGACGTGGAGTGAAAGAGGTTCAGAAGTTCATCAACAAAGGAGAGAAAGGCATTGTGGTGATGGCGGGCGACACTCTGCCCATAGACGTCTACTGCCACCTGCCTGTGATGTGTGAAGACAGGAGTCTGCCGTACGCCTACATCCCGTCCAAAGTGGATCTGGGTTCGTCGGCCGGCTCCAAGAGGCCGACCTGTGTTATCCTGATCAAGCCGCACCAGGAGTACCAGGAGTCCTACGATGAGTGTCTGGAGGAGGTGTCAGGCCTGCCCAAGCCCCTGTGAAACGGACACACACACACACACACACACACACACACACACTCGCTCTCTCTCTCTCTCTCTCTCTCTCGGACTGTTCTGGAGCATCGAGTTGAACATTGCTCTGGGTTTTTCCCCCCAGTAAGAGGATGTTTTTTGGTTTGGTTTGTTCATTGTTTGAGATGTTTTTTGGACTTGAATTTCGCCCCCACAAATGATCCCACTGTAAGTCCTGGATTCATGTTACTTACTGCTGGAAGAATGTTAGCAATGTAGCTTTATCAGTAAACCATCTTTCCACATTGTGTATCAGATAGCCACATCACTGTCTGTATTCACTACACTGCCTTTACTGCCCACTCTCTGCAAGGAGACTGTTGTTCTATAATGTGGATTGTGCATTTTAAGCCCTTTCAGACAGACGGAAAGATGACAGAAAGACAGAGATGCTGCGATACAGACAGACATGTACCAATATCGCTGCTGCATCTCTCAGTGGCTCATTTTTGGCAGTTTGTAATAAATAAATAAATACTGAAGTTTTATCAATTTTTTCCATTGTTGTCATGTATGAGAAGACCCAAAGTGATCACTGTAAGCGCAGACTCCTGATTACTATAAGCAGGGTATCCGCGGGGTCTTGATTAAGTTGGGAATTCAATTTAGGGAAAATCAAGACCCTTAAAGTATTGAATTTCAATACTTTTTTCAGAAAAGTCTTAAGTCAATTTCAAATTTAAGACCCATTAAATGTGTTATTTGTTGATGTGAATAGCATATCATGTTCAAAGATTTTGATAACAGTTTACGTGAATTAATTTATTTTGGTCCTCACAACAGCGCACATGTTTTGTTTATCAAGTCATTCTCCGCCTCCCCACCGCTCCCCACAGTTGAGAGAAAGTGCCCGGGTCGCTTGACAGAGTGCATTTAGGCGGCCCCTCCCCCCGGCTACACTAGCAATCTGTGTAGCTGTCAGACTGATCATCACTGACTGATTGCTAGTCATCTAGCCTGGGTAAACCCAGCCCCCACGTGACCTGCTCTCAGACAGACCCTGCTCACTAGTCACTAGCAGTGGTGGCCCAATGGTTAGAGAAGCGAGCTTGTGACCGGAAGGTCGTCGGTTCAATCCCCGGGACCGGCAGGATAAATCTGGGTGGGGAAAGTGAAAAGGCAGCGCTTGCCCCTCCCTCATTACCACCACCGAGGTGCCCTTGAGCAAGGCCCTTAACCCCAACTGCTCCAGTGGAGCTGATCAGTGGCCAGCATATCAGACTGTGGTTGTACTGGTCAGCTTCCAGGTATGAATGTGTGTGTGAATGTGAACAGGGCACTCCTGAAAAAGAGAGCATTGCTCTCACTGAGACGCCCCCTGTATAAATAAAAGGTTCAAAATCAACTGTTTACAGCCGTGCGTAGGCTATTGTTGCAATTCAACGTGATAATGGCTGCTGAACGAGAAGAATCCGAGAAGGCGCTCACCAGCACACGGACAGAGGCTGTGTGCATCAACATACTATGACGCCACAGGTCTCTTTCTGAGGAATTGTAGCATTGTATCAGTGACAGTTGATCAGTGTTTCTCACGCCACAATAGAGTTTGACTGCCACATATATTAATTTCAATTCAACCTCTTCATTTTGCTCTCAGAGTGCACCAGATTGATGCATCTTACTTTAAAATGTACACAATTTTCTTTCAAGAGGGTCTAGGCCGGGTCTATCCACCATGATCTCTCCAAATCCTCAGGGAAACATTGTTGTGTGCATGTGTGAGTGAGTGAGCGAGCATGTTATTGTTATAAATATACATTTTTTTTTCTTTTTTTTTAATAAACCTTGCCTTTGGGTTAGTCACGCAATTTATTCTCTTGAGCTTTATTCCTTCCCAGCCTATCTGAATTCTGTTGTATTGATACAGTGCATATAAGTTATGGCAAACTAAGACCGTTTAGTTTTGCAATCTCAAACTCAAAATATATAGTAATTTTGTCGATGTAATCGGTTACAGCTCGAAGTGGCAATGGGGTCTTGAAAAAGTCTTGAATTTAACTTCAGGATTGCTGCATATACCCTGATAAGTGAATTATTCAAACAGCCTGTGTAGTGTATTGGAATTATTCTGTACCAAGCCTTTTCACTATATCACTATAAGCAGATTCCACTGTTTTCTTTTTAAAATAGTAGCAATCTATAACAAAATATGCTTATTTAACATGAAATCAGCATTCATCAACATTTAACATTGATTAAACACACAAAACACTTACCACAGATAGCAATTTTTTGTGATAGTTTGAAGGTTTTTTTGGGGAGGGGGGTGATACATAAACACTGGATAACAACACAAAGCACTACAATACACATACATGTTACATTACATCCACCGTACATACTTGAATACACAAACACTCAAATCCCCCTTAACAGACTGAGCAATTCAATGCTTACTTTCCTGCGTGGATTATCACGTGTCTGTTCAAGTGTCCTTTATGGCCAAAAGCTTTACCACAGACTGAACAATTACATTGTTTATCACCTGTGTGGACTATCATGTGTGTCTTCAAATCTCCTTTACGGGCAAAACCTTTACCACAGACTGAGCAAAGAAATTGTTTATCTCCTGTGTGGATTATCATGTGTGTCTTCAAATCTCCTTTACGAGCAAAACCTTTACCACAGACTGAGCAAATAAATTGTTTATCTCCTGTGTGGACTATCATGTGTGAATTCAAGTGTGTTTTATTATCAAAAGCTTTACCACAGACTGAGCAAAGAAATTGTTTATCACCTGTGTGGATTATCATGTGTGTCTTCAAATCTCCTTTACAAGCAAAACGTTTACCACAGACTGAGCAAAGAAATTGTTTATCTCCTGTGTGGACTATCATGTGTGACTTCAAGTGTCCTTTATTACCAAAAGCTTTACCACAGACTGAGCAATTAAATTGTTTATCACCTGTGTGGATTATCATGTGTTTCTTCAAATCTCCTTTACGAGCAACAGCTTTACCACAGACTGAGCAAATAAATTGTTTATCTCCTGTGTGGACTATCATGTGTAACTTCAAGTGTGTTTTATTACCAAAAGCTTTACCACAGACTGAGCAATTCAATTGTTTATCACCTGTGTGGATTATCATGTGTGTCTTCAAGTCTCCTTTACAACCAAAACATTTACTACAGACTGAGCAATTCAATTGTTTGTCTCCTGTGTGGACTATCATGTGTCTCTTCAAGGAGCCTTTATAACCAAAACCTTTACCACAGACTGAGCAAATACATTGTTCCTCTCTTGTGTGGACTATCATGTGTTTCTTCAAGTCTCCTTTACGACCACAAGCTTTACCACAGACTGAGCAAATAAATTGTTTCTCTCCTGTGTGGACTATCATGTGTCTCTTCAAGGAGCCTTTAGAACCCAAACCTTTACCACAGACTGAGCAAATACATTGTTCCTCTCTTGTGTGGACTCTCATGTGTTTCTTCAAGTCATCTTTATGACCAAAACCTTTACCACAGACTGAACAAATAAATGGTTTCTCTCCTGTGTGTACTATCATGTGTCTTTTCAACTTTGATTTAAGACCAAAACTTTTACTACAAACGGAGCAACTCAAGTGTTTCTTCCGAAGAACTTCACTGTTTCTCTGTGAATCTAAACCTGACTGAGGTTCACTTGTTTCCATCCATTCTTCATCACTGTTCTCAGGTCCAGAAGAGTGTGAAGTCTTGTCATCACTAGTTGATTGTAAATGACTAGCTGGATATAGGTTCCTGGCTGGTTCTGATACTCCACAGTCCTCTCCACCAGCTTCTGTTTTGATCTGTTCAGTTGAGCTGCTGGCTAGAGCCTCTGCCTCTCTGTTCTCCTCAGTTTGGCTTTGACGAAGCTGTGAGGACTGAGGTTGTTCTTCATCATCTTCACTCTTCACAGGAACAGCAGTGAATGTGAACTGGGTGATATGGGCCTGCTCCAGCCCTTGAATATGCTCTCCCTCCTGACTGGTCCAGAGTTCCTCCTGTTCCTCTTTATTGTATGGGTGCTCTGGGTCCTCCTGGTCCAGACTGGAGCGCCACTCATGCTGCTCAGGGGGAACCTCTTCTTTAATGACCAATAGCTGCTGGATGTCTGGAGACAAGACTTCTCTGTGCAGCTTCTGGACGTGAGACATTTTCATTTTCACAGTGACTGGAATTATACTGACAAACGTTATCATTCAAAGCTCCAATAGCTTCACAACTAAGCTAACGTTAGCCTCACAGCTAAACAACCATTCACCTGAGTCCCATAAGAGAGGAGATTCTTCTTCCCCTCAGAGTTAAACGGAGTCCCGGTTCCAGTTTATATATTTGTGATAATATCATCCGCACATACGAGTCGTGTGTTTGTAAATTAAACTAAGTACCGAGGGGGAAATAATACGCTGCCAACTTCTTCTTTTGTTGTTTACTGTTTAATGGCGGTTGGCATCCGAAGTGTTGCATTACCGCCATCTACTGGATACAAACTTAACTGAATTGAACTCTTCTTCTTTAGTGTTTTATGGCGGTTGGCAAACGAACTTAAAGGTGCATTACCGCCACCAACTGGACTGGATTGTGGAACAGGAGATTCAAAACAAAACAACTACTCTTAAATTCTTGTATCTACATCAATTTCTTTAAGAAACGTAATAATATGCATATATATATATTACCTGCTGTTTTCCCTAGTAAACTCTGTAAATTCATGTAAATTCCCTGCACATTTAATGCTTATTTAACTTCGCCTGTAAATTTCATGTACATTCAATGTAAACTCTTATTTAACTCCGACTGTAAATTCATGTAAATCCACTGCCTATTTAACATCTATTTAACTCAGTCTGTAAATCTCATGTAAATTCAACATAAATTCATATTTATTATCCACAGAACACTTCACCACTCATGAACATATTGTATATATTTACTCGATTTGATTGCACTTGCAACTTTGTGATTGTTTTTAGTTATCTTCCTACTTCTTATCTCTGTATATTGATGTGTCTGCTACGCTGCATACAGACACTAAGACAAATTCCTCGTATGTAACTTGTGGCAATAAAAGTGATTCTGAATTCTGAATTCTGAAACCTGGCAATGAAAAATCTTGATGTTTTGCCATTCTCAATGCCTGAAACATATTATTCCTCTCTGTATCATATTTCCTATAGTATATGTTCAACAGTTTCTGGTTGGCTACAGTGTATACATTTCCCATCTGGGTGCTTGCCTATTCTATGTAATGTATGATTGAGAGCTGTGTGACCTATTCTTTAACAGGTGATAAGGGTTTCATCTCTTCGTTTCCAACCCACCCTCCTCCCAACCCCAACCTGCCTTTGTATGTTATACAGATGTCTCAGTTTCTTGATCATCCCAGTACTCCTGCCATACTGACGTATGTTCTAATGAATGTCTTGCCTTCAGCTTTACTCAATGGAATGTTTATGTCTACCTGCTTGATTCTTAGTGATTGTTTGGCTAAGACATCCACCTGCTCATTCCCCTCCACACCAACATGAGCAGGAACCCAAAGGTAGCGTGTAGCTATGCCCTTCATCTCCAACCTTTACATTATATTGAATATTTCATTGGTTATATCTGTTCTGAATGCTGATCTGCCCGATTGCATGCTTTGTAGTGACGAAAAACTGTCAGATGCAATAACTGTGTTGTTTATTTCTTTCTCCTCTACCCACCTGAATGCCAATACAATTGCCAATAGCTCCGTTGTGTATACTGAAAGATGGTCTGACACCCTTTTCTTAATACAAATTTCCCATTACTAGCCTACAACTCTACTTCTCAGATGTTTGAGAGCCTAAAAGATTCTCAACTTCTGCACACCATCTCCAGAAACCCCCACAACACCCAGAAATCTCCTTGCTGCATCTACAATAAATTAATGCCAATTTTTTCAGATTTCTTTTCTACTCCAGCAGTACATATTACCATAGCCAAAAATGCCAGAAACGTCACCTGACCGTTACAAAAGAAAAATGTGTTACAAATACTAGCAGGGGCATAAATATAGACAGTGCAGGCAGTGCGGTTGCACTGGGGCCCGTGGGATAGAGGGGCCCGTGTAGAGAGCAGGCTCTCCAACAACGTACTGGGCAGAGAACGGGCCCTTGGAAATGCCTCAAATTGCGAGAAATACGCCATAAGAATACACATTAGATCTAAAGTGGTGCCCTTTGCTATAGTATATGCCCTCGAAAGGCAAAGCCAGCTCTGTCATGTCTGTCTTTTTTGTTGTTGTAAAATAGTCAGTGTAGTAATCGATAACAAAATGATATGCTTATTCAACATCAAATCAACATCAAACATGTTAAAGTCCGCGGCCATTTCAAAACCGCAGTGAAACGGACAGGCCCTCTGCTCTCAGGTGCTGCTTAAATACTTTGACTGTATGTTAGCAGGTGTCAGAGCGCTGTCCATAGTTCTGATAGCTTGCTGTATGAACTCTCTATTTGATCATACAATAGCCTAAGTAATTCTCTCAACTGTAAAATCCAAGTCATGTTGGTAAAATATATACCCTATGCCAGGGGTGCCCAACGGTTTTACATTTCAGATCTACTTCTACATTTTTCAACAGCACAAGATCTACCATACTTCATAACTATTAAGTGTGGGCAGACATGACCATAAATTAAACGCTGTTTATAATTTCAATCATAATCGATAATGAACAATAAACAGTATTTGTTAATGTATATTTAAATTGTCTGTTTGCAATAAACATGCACGGACTGACTGGATGAATGCGAGACACACACTGACACTACAAAGGTACACTCATGATCCAAAAATGATTTTGGGATCTACTGGTAAGCACCCTGAGATATACCAGTAGATCCCACATCTACTGGATGGGCATCCTATGCCGTGTGTGTGTGTGTGTGTGTGTGTGTGTGTGTGTGTGTGTGTGTGTGTGTGTGTGTGTGTGTGTGTGTGTGTGTGTGTGTGTGTGTGTGTGTGTGTGTGTGTGTGTGTGTGTGGAAAGGGAGGGGGGGGGGGGGGGTTGGGCGAGTGTGTGTGGCCTGCGTGTGTGTACTTCGTACCTAGCGTGTAGCCTAGTAGGGGGCCCTGTCAAAATTGCTTGGACTGGGGCCTGTCATGAACCACTGAACCTACAAATGAACTTCAATGGGCTGACATGGGGCTGACCTATTCTGAAGCCATGTTGGAATTTCACGGAGAAACCTTTTTTCCACCCCATTTTCCAAATCATTGTAACCATTCATTCCATTATTTGATACATAACAAATGTAAGGGCAATACTAAGATGCTGGTTTAGTAGCACCTTTTCCTTATCTAAGATTAAGCACAATCACAACTGGCATATTTCCACTCCTGCACATTTTCCTTATCTACTAAGCACTTTCTCCAGCTATCTCTGACTAAAGCTTTTATACCAAGCAGCCCCAGTGGCCTTCGATCCCCTGCCCTGCTGGTTTTCAAGCCCTATAATCAGACTATTTCACACACCATGTCAGGTGTTATAGCATTTCGTGACCTGGTAGGATAGAAAACCAGCAGCATTCTGGGTCCAGGATGAGAGAAGCGGCCCAGCTGTTACAGCCCGACTGAAGGAAGTAACAAAAGGACAGAGTCTCACACGCCAAAGTACCGGTTAAAACAATAATTTATTCAAGAAACTAACAAGACAACACAAACTACATTGAGAGAATGGTCTGAGTACACTGGGCCCAGGAGCACCCAATCAGCCCTAATGACGACCCCCATCCAGCAGGCTCCTGCAAGTCACAGAACCAAGAGAGTGGGAGCTCATCTCTCCCAGGTGAGAGATGATTTCTCTCTCTCACACACACACACACACACACACACACACACACACACACACACACACACACACACACACACACACACACACACACACACACACACACACACACACACACACACACACACACACACACACACGTCTGCTTCATCTGTTACTACTACCTCAACTCCTTGAAAAACTGGTACTCATTCTTGAAATCTATGAACCACTACTCACTCTAGGGCCCAAATTATTGCAACTTATTTGAGCATATTTCTCATTATGACTTCATTTCTTATTTACAAATGCAAAGAACTTGTTTATTTTGGCAGCCAACCTCTTTAATCATGAACAAACCCCCCCCAAAAGGTAGCCTGGGACCACCCAAGGAGAGTATGTCTATATTAACACTAGAGGGCGCTATATGTCCAGCCCGAGTCCGTCTGAAACGACGTCTGACATGCTGCACTCGGCATGAGTCGGCAAACATCGTCTTGGTCGTGGAGTGACTCGGTCGGTCCAGCAGGATGGAGGAACAGGCACTCAATCTCCTCGAAGAAGGGATACAAAAGAAACTGGTCAGCCCGGGCAGAGGAGAGCTAGCAACGTTCATCGATGGAACCAAGGTATGACGACTGTGATCAAAGGTTGAACGAGTGGAGTCCAATCTCTTGAACTGGTTTTAAAAGTATGGCGAAGTAACGTCGGCTAACTGTTGACGTTAATGCTACCATCAGCTAGCAACTTAGCTTTAGCTAACGCTAGACGTCGGTAGCTTGCTGTCAATTCGTTCAGCTACCAAAAGCCTTGCGCTTGTAACGTTATACCGATAACGCTGCCGAGCTAAACGCTGGGCGGCCTCGCTGCCTTTGTGGTTAGATTTGGTTTGGTTGTTTATTTAACGTTAGGTATACCTTTTCCATTTTTTCATGATGGTTAAGAGCGGGAGGCGGGACAGGATGCCATGTATTTATGAGCGAGCGCTGATTGGTTGGTTTGACCTGTCAATCTGTTTTCTGTTGTGGTTAGGCAGAATAATGACGGACCTTGTTCAAGCTTGCCTGACCTCTTTTGTGTTTACAGCAAACAAGCTATCTTATCGATTTTGACTCCTGAAAGGTTGATTTTACATTTTAGATTGTGGCTATATTCACTGCCTACTGCTTCTGTTGAGTAGATGTTTAGGTTGCTCGTTTCCATCTCATTCCTCCTGTACTGTACTTCTTTACCAGGTGGTCTTCCACTACCGCACCAGCCTGTGTGATGGGACCATGTTGGATGACTCCAGACAGATGGGGGGCCACAGCAAACCCATGGAGCTCATCCTGGGCAAGAAGTTCAAGCTGGCTGTGTGGGAGAATGTGGTCACTAGCATGAGAGAAGGCGAGATTGCAGATTTTACCTGCACCACCAAGGTTAGAGAGCTGCTGGACAGATAGTTTCATAGAGTAGTGATATTGGCCTTTGCGCTGACTGCTTCTAATCTCTATGTGTCATTCACTTACACTGTCTCTTAGCACCAACAATCATATCCCTGTATTTTTAGGCTGAATTGCATTCGGTATTTACTTTGATATGGATATTGCAACAATATTGTAGGGATGACTATTGGTGCAAATATGGTAGGGAGGTGCTTTCACAACATATTTACACTGAGATTTTTGATAATAGTCTGGTACATTCAGAAAATTACATCACTTTACTGTAATGCAGCCTTTAAAACCAGGAAAACACAACACTTATGCCATCTCACGATATTATGATATCCAAGATCTAAGGCGATATCTAGTCTCATATCACAATATCAATATAATATATCGTTCTATTCGCCCCACCCCTACTCTGTCTCGCCCTCATTCACATCTGCCCTCGCCCGTCAGCACACAGCACTGTATCCGCTGGTGGCCCAGTCCCTGAGGAACATCAGTGTGGGAAAGGACCCCCTGGAGGGCCAGAGACACTGCTGCGGCATCGCCCAGGTCCACTCCCATCACTCCCTGGGACACCACGACTTGGATCAGCTTCAGGCCCATCCCCAACCTCTCATCTTCACCATAGAGCTGCTGGAGGTCAGTGTGAACACAGACCATATATATTAACTGTAATAGTTGCAAGGGCTTTGGTGTCATATGAAAAATACTGTTGTAGATGTGCAGCATCCACAATTCTGCTGTACCATATAATGTTCTGTATATATTAATATACTCTGTGTGTGTGTGTGTGTGTGTGTGTGTGTGTGTGTGTGTGTGTGTGAGAGAGACATATATATATATATATATATATATATATATATATATATATATATAATGCTCCCACTGCAATTTCCCTATGGGGAACAATAAGAGGTCACTTTACCATTCCATTATGTGTCATAAAATAAATACTCTGTGCTACAAAGGACAACTACAGAGCAAAGTGCTCTGCTATTCCAAGTGCGTCCCAGTCACCTCATCTTAGTACAGTGAAAGTGCCTGTCAGCACTGAGCTCAGCTCTGCTCCTCTCCTCTCCTCAGGTGCTGTCTCCTGGATCTTTCCAGCTGGATGTGTGGGCGATGACGGACAAAGAGAAACTGGAATTGGTGCCTCAGATCCATGAGGAGGGCAACACCCTCTTCAAACAGGGCCAGATTAAGCAAGCCACCGAGAAATACTACAATGGCATTGCCTGCCTCAAAAATCTACAGATGAAGGTAAGGAGACCGTTAAAGCCCGCCTCCAGTCAGTTTGTACCTACCTGTACAACATTGGTGTTCTATGAAACGTTCATCATTTGCGCCAAAGATCGTCTATTGGTAAGAACCGAAGGCTTATACCTTGTTCCACTGCAACATCATGGCTGGAGCACTGTTGTCCAAAAAGGCTAAGAGCCTCGCTCCTGCCTTCAATATACATTCTTTGTCTCCCTTCCAGGCAGTAGACCGGAAACAGTATGGCTGCCTCCATCTCCGCAAAATGTTCGTCTAGAAGCCACAATATTGTTATAACTATCAACAACCAGCCAACAGATATCAAAGCTGGTGACTTATATGGAAAAAATATGGAAAGAGCGTAACTCGAACTGGTTAAAGTGACTATCGCAGCGTTTTGAGCCTGGTGAACACTTAGTTAGCAAACGTAGGCTAACGCCAATCTAACGGCAGATGGTATTTGCTGGAGTATTAAATATTGTATTTGTCTATGACACGTCACTCGTTCGACAACAATGTCTGACGTCGGCACCCGTTTGTACCACAAGCTATATTTTAAGACTTTGAGCTCAAAATAAGGTTGTTTGTCAACAAAATACAATGGCGAACACTTTGGCTAATTAGCAGAGCAGGAAAAAAACACAGCTACACATGAAATATCTTAAAAATGACTGGAGAGGGGTTTTAAGGTTTAACATTCATTACAGTTCGTATGAAGAAATTAAAAGAAATGTTGCTACATCAAAGCCCAAAATGAAATAAATTTTCTTTCATAAAGTTGTCTTGGTAAATGGAGAAACACATCCTTGATCCTTCCATATGCCTTAAAATGTGTCCAAGTGTCTCTAACCCCTCTGTGCCTGTCCTCTCCTCCGCTCAGGAGCATCCTGGAGACGAGGCGTGGATCAAGCTGGACCATATGATCACGCCTCTGCTTCTCAACTACTGCCAGTGTCAGTTAATCCAGGGCCAGTACTACGAAGTCATCGAGCACTGCTCCTCGCTGCTCTTCAAATATGAAGGTAAGGCTTTGTCCTTCTTGCTCTACGAATCATCAATCAGCAGGGATGCAAGTTTGTTTTGTTGTTTGGATTCCAGGGATTAGACAAAGGGAGCACCCTCCCCTTGTTTTCTTCTATAGCCGTTTTCCCACATGCGCTTTGTACCGCTAAATGACCGGAACGTGGTCTAATGCCTGCATGTGGGAAAGGCGGCGTGCCGGTATAAGCGCGACCCCGTCATCGCGGAGATTTCACCAGTTTCGAGCCAGTCAGAAGAGCGGTATGCGCTATAGCGGACTCAAGTGTAGAACGGGTCCAGTCATTTCCCGCGACACTCTCATGGGCGAGGTGTACTACACACGTTGCTTAATGTTCCAGCGGGCATAATCTAATCATTCGCACACATTAAAGCAAACTGGCGATTATCTTGTGATAATAATGTGTGGGCGTGCTGATTTTCCCCTCTCTCCTCTTATCTCTGCTGCCTGCTCGCTCTCTGTGGCCACAGTCCTCCTCCTCCTTCAGTCACAGGCACAGCCCGACAAGGACACAAACGAAGCAAATGCACGAAGCGAAATGTGGAAGTATTTTGCTTACGTTGCCGACAGCGAAGGCAAGCCCGGACACATCAAACGAAGCCAGTCTGTAAAAAGTGCTTCAACGCGACGCAGGTGAACGGATAAACAAGCAAGCTTATTTCACCATTCGGAGTTTTGCCGACACGTCACTCCCCACCCGCTCTGTAGTGCCGCCCCGCCCCCCAACATACAGGCAAATTCGCTGATAGATTCCCACATGCGCGAGCCGAAGTGTGAAGGGAAATGTCCGATATTGACTTACAGGTAATTTTCCGGTACGCATGTGGGAAAACGGCTTATGTTCTTCTATGTTACAAGACGATTTTTTTTTGCATGTGTTCAAAAATGATATAATGAGTCCTTCCTGGCTGCTTTTCTAACGGGAATTTTCATTTTTGATGCAGGATCTTCTCCTGAATCTGATCACTGTTGTTGATATTGGCAGCCTTGTAGTTGCTACATAAAGGTTTTACCTTTGCAACACCAGTCATCTGAGATCGAGGGTTTCATCCACAACACCTAGTACTAATGTAGTGACTTCGTGTAGACAATGCTCATTAAATTAAACTGGAAAGCAAGGTTTTGTGGGAGACAAAATACTCAACAATGAGATCTGCGATTGTGCGTGGAATCAAGGTGCCAGTGGATGAAAAGACACCAAATAGATCTTACACAACACACCACTGACCAAGACTGACTGTTCCGTTGATTGGGTTTATTTGTGTTCTATTTCTGTTCCTCCCACATGGTTCATCATGACAGTGTTGTGTACGTGTAAACCTCAGTAGAATGTTGTATGAAGCATTTAGTGGCTTGGCTTGAAAATAGTGTTTGTTGTTCATGGTAGAAGTTGGCCCGCCTCTGTGATCATATGAAGTCAACTCTTTCATCCAGATTCAGGACAGACAATGAGAACGGTCATATGTATTTCCTCTGCGTTCTCCCCGTCCTCAGACAACGTGAAGGCCTTATACAAGCGGGGCAAGGCTCACGCCGCAGTGTGGAACGAGCCCGAGGCCCGAGCGGACTTTGCCAAGGTGGTGGTGCTGGACCCGACCCTGGGGCCCTCCGTGGCCAAGGAGCTGCGGGCCATGGAGGACAGGATCCGGGCGAAGGACAAGGAGGAGAAGGGTCGCTACAAAGGCCTGTTCAACAACAGCCAGCCAGCCACCGCCACCTCAGTCAGTCTTTGTTTGTTTGAACTTGTCATGAGTTGGATTCCATCTGTCCCCCTTTGTGGCCACCAAATATTCATTCATGATGACTTGTTTGTGTGATGTCATGGTTTTGCTTCCTGACGCCAGTTTTGTCTTCCTCACAGGGTTGAATCTCATGGTGTTGGAACAAGAGGGTTCTTCTTGTGACTGTGAATTTCAAGATGGAGAAGCAGTAGCCACTGCTGACATGTTTTCATTTAGTCCATGCACCAAAGCCATTCACCCTCTCCACATTGTTTTCCACACTACACACACACACACACACACACACACACACACCTTACCCCGCACTCCACTGACATTACCGAGCTGCGAATTGCCAAAAGAATGGGGAAGTCATCCTTGCCGTATTCTATTGAGCGCCCTTCGGCCGAGAAGAAAAACGTTTGACTTTTTATGAAAGCCCACTTGTGGATGTGCTGCACAGTCTGTAGTAGCCAGCAGCCCCCCCATAGGTCAGTGCGAAATAAAGGATATCTGAATTCCAACTACTTGTTTAGCCTGTTAAAAGTTCCACTTATTTTAAT
This sequence comes from Poromitra crassiceps, assembly GCF_964638095.1. Taxonomy (NCBI): domain Eukaryota; kingdom Metazoa; phylum Chordata; class Actinopteri; order Beryciformes; family Melamphaidae; genus Poromitra; species Poromitra crassiceps. Next base: position 43,017,614 of record NC_139626.1, on the reverse strand, counting down.
GTTCTTATTAGCCCTTCAAATAATGTGCTACAGGCTGCCTAGTCGCTCTTGGCAACAACAGCTGTCACGCAATTGTCACAGAAAGATCATTTTGTTTTAATCGTGGAATTATCAACCGTTTGTTGTAGGTTATGTTGTAGCCAGATTGCCACAGTATTACATTAGACACAAAGTAGGCAAGGCTGGCATTTTCTGCTCTCTTTCTCTCTGAAATGGCAAAGGACTGCAGCTGGAAATGCTCCCCTCCATTCCAGGATTTTTTTTTTACACTAATTGCACCATGGACGTGAAACACACACCTCCACCTTGCAATACTGAAATTCCTTTTTACATCTGGGTCACACAGCAGAAGCAATGGAAACAGCAGGAGACCATCCTCTCCTGGAAGGTGTGATTGGAAAATTGAGTTGTCAGTGACAATCTTAAATATGACACATGGACTAGTGTTGTTACTTTCACCCATGTACCCTTTGTCTTGTTTCATATATACCATGTGCTCTATCAAAGAAACATTATTCCTTGCAATTTCATGATATATTGTTACCATTTTATTGTATGTTTTTCGTCAATATTTACCCAGCAAAATGTTCACTTTCTCCCTCACTTTCCTTTTTGACGGTAAAGACCCATCCGTGATCTTTCACGTGAAGCAAACCACCCTGTTTGAGGTGAGGTGTAATTGAGGTTGTGACTATGTATAACTAATAATAAATTTGTATTTATCCGTTGGTTTGCGTTATATTTAACATCCAGTGTTGGGGGTAACATATTACATGTAATATATTACTTTTAGCAGTAACTCGGTAATATAACTTATTACTTATAGGATTTCAGTAATATTATACCAGTTACTTTCTCAAGTTACAAATTGAGTTATTTTTTTTAAACCAAAGCACATTTAAATAAAGATACAATCATTTCCTAATCACTGTTTTTATGCAAATAACCACTATAGATGAGGAAAATGATAACATTTAGAATTTTGGACGGTTTACACTGACTTCAAGGCGGTTGGAATTACTTTTCGGGATGGCTCTGGGGCGGCGAGGTCATTCTGTTGCTGTTTTGGTGAAAGTAATGCAAAAGTAGTGTAATTAACGAGTTACATACAATACAAGTAATATTGTAAAGTAACATTACTTTCAAATCAAAGTAACTAGTAATATGTAGTATATTACATTTTGAAAGTAACTTGCCCAACACTATCAAGTCCCTGGACTAGCTTCAGACATTAAAGAGGAAGTGATATGGCCCATCAGTGAACTGGAGCTTCCATCTTTAAACATCTAACATCCCCTTGTTAAAGTGCAGTAGAAACTATCTGAGCCTATCTAGATTTGATGCCTCTCACATCACCGTCAGAACCGTTATGATCATTCAATTAACTACTATAGGTGTTTTTCAGGGATTTCAAAGACTTTCAAGCACAATTCTTTTCATTTTCAAGGACTGAATAATTGATTTTCAAATATAAATTTGGCCCAAAAGGGGCATGAAATTTGCATTATATTACATTTTCTCTTTAACAAGTTAATTCTATCAATCTTGGGAATAGGGCGGGAAAATATTTGTCTAAAGATTGCTTTGACTTTGAACAGATGCTCATACCTCAGTAAGCGGCTTTTGTCTTTTTAATACCAACTTTGGTCAAAATAGAAGACGTGACAGTCACTGACAGACAGCGTTATTTGGTTCATATGAAATTCAAGGACTTTTAATCACCAATCCAAGCACCTTGGCAGAACCCTGGTTTTAGATGCGTTTGACTTGAATGAAAACACTAAACACTTTTTTTTTTTCTGTTATTTAATTAAGATATACATACCGAACTGCAAAAATCTGAGTTTACAAAATTGCCATACTAACAAACTGACTTGAGATGTACAGAGAGTTCTTGGGGGTGGGGAGACTACCAGAACATCTAGTGTGTTGTGTTGCTACTACAAAATGCTATGAACACAAAGCAAGGGCCAATGGCATTGGGGTATATACAAGATGCTCAGATAACTTTGCACAGACTAAAATATGGTGCTAACCTGATCCTTTGGTTGTAGAGTGATGTTCAGTACAGCAGTTTGAGGAGAGTTTCCGTTTGTACATCGATTCCGTCCACTCATTAAATATAAAAATTACAATTGTATTGGTCAAAATGTCAATATTAGACAAAAAAGAAAATTACTACACCCATTGCCTTCCAGTTAACAAGGACTATGCCTTTTACCAACAGTTCAAATTTCCCCCCAGTCTTGTTTAGAAACTTGTACAAAAGTGTTTTGAGCTCTTCTTAAATCCTGTTGAACCGTGTGCATTTTGAATACACCCCATAGGTAACAGAAAGGTTGTAGATTTAAAAAAAGGGATGAATGGAATGCAGGGTACAGTGGAGACGAGAAGGACATAATGCGGCCTATAAAAAGCAAAAAGAGGAAAAGCGCAGAGGGTGGGAGGACACAGGAAGGGTGGGAGGACACACAGGAAGGGGAGGACAGGTTGAAAAATGGAGACGGTGGGATCTTCATGAAAGGCTTCTACACGGGACAGGCTGAGGGGGTGAAGGGATCGTTCCACAAGGTTATGTACGGGCGCTTCTCTCCGTCTCCGCCAGACACTCTCTGACCAGCGCCCGGGCATGGATTATACCTGAAGACGAAAAGCACAAGGTACAAAGAACAGAGCGGTTCAAATCGACGGTGCAACATTACTGCGATAAAAACGGCAAAAAAATATTTGTTGGGTTTGTTACCAACCATTATCCCAATATAATTAACCTACAAGAATATCAGATGTATGCAGTGGAGCGCTTACTGCCGAGATGATACTGTCACGATGCATTACTTGTGTTGGCATGACAACAAGGTGGGTGTTTTTGCCAGTCAAGCTATACCTCTCTTTAGCCTCTCCATAGCGCTCTTGCTCCCAGCATATGTGGGCCGGATTTCACGGCTCATCTCCTCAATGACAGACAGAAGCTCGCTGTAGGTGGACCCTTGGGACACTTTGACTGGCTGCTTGTACACATGTATGTTTTGGGATGGGGGGGCGGGAGGAAAGCATACAAAAAAATATTTGTTGTTAGCTGTAAACACAACTCACAGGTGAAAAATTTTTTTATCAGACTTTGGCTAATATGGTACAATGCAATTGCCTTTAGAAAGTAAGCACTTTTATCCAAAGTGTCTGACAAAGCCATGAGAGCACACATTTTCCCAGGTGTCAAACCTCTAGCACAGGGGTGGGCAACTGGTGGCCGCCCTCACTCAGTGTGGCGCGTGATTTCTAACCCCACATAGGATAAGCAATAACCACGCCCTGTGGCGCCGGGATTGGCCAGGAGCAGCACTGGAGGGCACACAGCCCAGCGATTTCATGAACCAACTGAATAGCTCTTGAGAACGGACAGCGATTTCGAGAGCGGACATTGAGAGCGGACATTGAAATGAATTGGTGTTGTGTTCACGTTCATAGCTCATATAATATAATGTATCATATCATTAATTTCAAGCTCAATTCTTACCCAGAGAAAAGGTACAGCACTGAAAATGTAAGAAGCAATAGTTTTTTAAACATCTTTATTTTAAAAGATGAAAAACCCCAGGTGCTTTAGTCCCAAGCTTCAATGCTCCTGGCCAATCCCGGCGCCACAGGGCGTGGTTATTGCTTATCCTATGTGGGGTTAGAAATCACGCCAGTGTGGCCCCTGGGCCAATTTATTTATTTGTACTTACAAGGCGGACGTTTTTGGTTAGGTTAGGCCACCCAAATCTGTATTTTTATTTTACTGTAAATTCCAGAACATGGCGCTAATTGGCGCTAATTGGCGCATTGTCCATCCACTACTGTTTAACTTTAGCATTTGAGCTAACACTATTGTAACAAACTATATTATCCGGGATGCACATTGCACATGCAACATTACTAATGTGATTAATATGACATATTTGGGTGATGTACCCCATCAAATTGCTGTAGCGGGCTGTTTTAAAGCTAGAGCAAAGTTTCTGGTGTCATCTGAATGGAAGAATGACTCAATTTCAATATGAAAAATATAAATGTTGGTATAATAAACTTTGATTAACAGTCATTTTCATCAAATTAGTAGCTATAATTGGGAGTGATGGTGTTACAGTAGGCTACTGGTGGAAGTGCACGGCCACAATCTGACCCTCTGGTAGCGAGGACATTTTTTTGTGGCCCTCTATCATCAAAGTTGCCCATCCCTGCTACCAGTGTCAGATGGGAGGGGGAAAAACTGTCAGATGGAAGCTTGACCCTTTGAGCTATAGAGGTCCACAGGAAAAACACTTGTTTACTTACTGGTTTAGCTGTACATAAATGACGTATGTCAAAGAGCAAATAGTAGGGATGAGTGGACCCCAGTCGTACCTGAACAAAGCCCATGGAGGGTGGGCCAAAGTCACTGAAAGCTGGCCTGAAGTTGGACGAGGAGGGCAGAGACGGGGAGGGCACACTGGAGCCTGAACAGGGGAGAGGAACAGATGTGACACCCTGAATAAGGTTGGGTATCGTTTGGATTTTAAAATTGTATGCTTTGGGGGGCGGGGTCAAAACAGGTCACATGCTTATTTCGCCGAAAAAACCCCCAAAACATTACACAAGCCATATTCATATGATCATAACACTGCTTGTCATTTATTAATTATGTAGCGGTCCGTGTCCGACTGTCCCGACACTTAATATTTCCGGGTGGGAACTCGGATTTCAAGTATATTCTACACGCAAAATTTGTTTAGGAATCAATAAGCAGAATCAAAAAATAAAATTTGGATTCCTCTTAAATTCCCATGGAATCAGAATTTTGGACCCCTATTCCAATTTGGAACCGGTTCTCGATGCCCAAACCTAACTGATGCAGTTATTGATAGCTGACACTTCTAACACAGGCAAGCTGCCTTCACCTTCCAGTGCATTTTCTGTCATGCCAGTACATGTTCTATGCAGTCTTGTAGTCAAGTCACTATATCTCGAGTCCAAGTCGAGTCTCAAGGGCCCAGTGTTCGAGTCCGAGTCATGAAAGGAGAGTCTGCGTCGAGTCCCCATTACCCGAGTCCCTAGTTACTGAACATGAGCATGAATCCACATGTAGATGGAACACACGTCTCTAGCCTTGCACAAAATTGAATAATGTCATGGTATTAATATAGCCGTCAATATCAATCTTATGCCAATTAGGGCCTATGACAAAAAAAAAACGTTCATCAATGGACAAGTCCTCGTCTCCAACTTCCGAGTCCAAATGCATGAATGCTCGAGTCCAAGTCAAAGTTCGAGTCATCAGTGCTCAAGTGCAAGTGGAGTCACAAGTCCTGAAAATGTGTCCAGGACTCGAACTCCACTACAACACACTGGCTCTATGTAGGTGTACCGATCCACATGTCCATAACACAGAGGCAGGGCAACATGAAGGCAGTGTGGTGTCAGGAAACCTGGAGGAGTGTGGTTGGACCCAGACGGCGCGGGGGCAATCGGTTTGTAACTCATGGCGAGGTCACTCCGCAGCTCCCCGTACGACGCGCCGCTCCCATCGCTCCCGTCAACCCGGTGCTTATACAGCTTTACTGGTGGTGGTGAGCTCCTAAGAGCTGAAGCACACAACACAACACAGGCACAGAGACAGAGACAAGACACAACAAAGAGGTTTGTATGTCCTTGTACATCCACGGCAGACAAAGGATAAGTGCAGGGATGTATTGTCTCTACTCTGACAACAATGGTTGGAACTGAAAGGATAAGAGCACGGTAGAGAGCGGTCTTGAGTGCAGAATGTCAGTCCATAATGGCTCGCAGATAATATGCTCTCTCTTCTCTAGGTAAGACACTATTCTCTTCTTTGGGACCAAGGTCAAATTGGGTAGATCACCTGGCTTCATTGTTAAGGTTGGGAAACACAGTAGTATGAACAAAAAGCTGTGTTATTTATCAAAGGTTGTGAGCTGGACCAGTCTCTGACCAGGGAGACAGAGGATGGGCTTAAAAATCATAGCAAAAAAAAGCTGGGTCTTACCCACAGAATAGTGTTTGGCTCTATTCCAAACGACTTAAAAATCATTTTAAGTAGGTGTAATTTAAGTAGAGCTAGTGAAACGTATTTGATGTTGGTCCCCTGTAGGTTTCGAACTGCTTCAGGGCAAAACACCTTTCAGTACTCCGCAGCTACAGAATGGAATCTGTTGTCAGTGTCACCCCGTTTTAAAGAAATTGTTGCTGCCAGCCATTTCAAAAGAGCTGTTGATAGCCAATCGTTATGTAATGTCTTCATTGTTTGTAAGTTACTTTACATGGTGTGTTTGTTGATGTTGTTTTCTAGGTCTTGAATGGCTCGTGCTGTGCCGACCATTGATTGTTACAAACGAGGACCACAATGGAAACAAGTCTCTTGGGACACCTCATTTCTGTGTGAAAATGGCTCGCCAATTGTAAACATAACGCTACATGTGTATGGGGGGTTGTGGCCCAGGAGGACCCAGAGCAGCCTGAAACAGGTGGGTTAAGCTGCTCTCTTCCCTTTACATCAAACGTTATACCAAAATCTGAGTAACTTTGCCTTGATATGCTTATAATAAGCATGCATCAATTTAGCAGACACATCCAGTCTACCACCAGCACTTTTCGATTAAAAAAAACAAACTTTCTTTTTAACCGATTCATTTTGAGTTTCAAAGGCAAACTATTTGTCTTTTCTCAGCAAAATACATCACATGGTGCTTTTGCACGTCAACCATAAGGTATGGTAAAACTAATGTTAGCATCATTAGTTAGCCGCTAGTGGAATCGTCTTTAGCTGCCTCCATGCAAAGTTCATCTTATTCTTTCGTCAAGCTTGGAGGAAGACTTCAGTCGATACCATCTACCACTAGTGCCTAAAGTTAGAACCTGAATTAAAATATGTTGCTGTCGCATGTTCCGCGTAATAAAGTCTTTCAGAACGTGGATTGACAGGGTTCAGCGGCCAAAAACCACGCAAACGGCGCTAACAACCACTAGAACGGAGCCAAGCTAGCTAACGTTAATATAGTTAGCTACATGGTGACTAGCTAGCTCGTTATGCCGGGTTAGCACAACAAGACGAGAGGAACGCAGTACGCACGGACATCTATACATAAAAACATTGGTAAAGACAGCGAATATTGGCATCTTAATGACCACTGAGAGGATAACACAAAATCCCCAAATTCTGGTATGTTTTATAGTTTTACCTTTTCTAGGGACAGATTTTTAGATCCTCTTTGGGAAACGAGCGTTTCCCTTGTATTCGAGTCTGCGCAGAAACGAGCTGCCTTGTTCTTGTTTTATGGCGGTTGGCATCCAGCATAGTGGTGGTGCACTACCGCCACCTTCTGATCCGGAGTGTGGATCAGAGTCACAGAAAATAGTCTCAGTTGCAGCATTATTATGCAGAATTAATCAATCTCATGTGCTGAATTAATCCGTGTCACAGCCTCCAAAGAAGCTGTTGATCAGCCTGGTGGCATTGATGCTGTATCACGTGACGTGTCCTGTCTGAAGGGAGGGGGGCAAACAGTGTGTTACCTGGGTGGGCAGAGCCCCTCATGATGCAGGGGGACTTTTCCCTGCACCTGCCGTGTGGGTAAATGTCACAGATGCTGGGTAGGGTGCTGCTGCCAATGATCTGTGCAGTCTTCTTAACCAGCTGCTGCAGTGCCCGTCTGTTGGATGCTCTCCACCACACCTGTAGAAGGAGGCGAGGTGCCAATTAAGGCCAGCGTGCTTCAGCCTCCTCAGGAAGTAGAGGCATTGGTGGGCCTTCTTAACTAACTAAGCTGGCTGTGTTGCTGTTCCAGGTGAGATTACCAGAGATGTGCAGGTACCCTGCAGGTATTTGAAGCAGAAGACTACCTCAACAGATGCTCCCCTGATGTGGAGGGAGGAAGTGGTGCCGGTCTTCCTAAAGTCAATCAAGTCCCTGTCATCTCCTTTGTTTTGTTGACTTTGATGGAGAGGTTGTTTGATTTGCACCAGGCCTCCAGGTTTACCACTTCTTGCCTACACTCAGACTCATCGCTGTGGGTGAAACAAGGTAAGGGGCTCAGGAGACATCCCTGGGGGAACCAGGGATTGCGGATGATGGGGGAGGATGAGATGTTGTAAATTCGAACAGTCTGGGGCCTGTTTGTTAGAAAGTCCACTAACCAGTTGCATAACGATGAGCTCAGTCCAAGTAGTGTCAGTTTGTGGGATGATAGTGTTAAAAGCGGAGCTGAAGTCCACGAAGAGCAGTCTGACATAGGACTCTCCAAATGAGTGAGGTCCAGGTGAAGCACACATTATTATTTTTAAGCAGTGCAGCTGCTTCTATAAGCGACATGTGTGTGTCCATCTGTCCGTTTTCACCGAGATGTGCGT
>NC_139626.1:42986732-43004232 GCF_964638095.1 Poromitra crassiceps | reverse complement strand
ACCCCAGCGAACAAGGACCCACTATAAAGCATCTGTCTTTGGCAAAGGATGCTCCTATGCACCTGGTCAACTTAATCAAGAATCGAGACTGTTCTATTTCATTTCTTCAGAAAGTTTAAATTGAGAGGATTGGAGAATCGGAAAAGCTGATAAACAATAAGAAATGCAATCAAAGATCTGGCAAGTCAACTCTATTTATAGAGCATGTTTACAACGACTAAAAGCCTAAAGACTAAAAGTGCTTCACAGATAAAAACACTAAAATATGAAAAACAACAAGTACAAATACAACTGCTACAGAGCAAGGTGCAATACAAACAGATACAAATAATAAAATAAACCAAGAATATCAGGCAATGTACTGTAGGTTGCCAGGAGGCAGGCTCAACTCAGGTGAAAGGCCAGGGAGAAAAGGTACATTTTGAGCAGGGATTTGAAAGCCTCTCTAGACTCTGGGCTGATCTAATGTTGCAAGTGATACTACTATACTGATATAATATCAGTATAGTATTAGTTGAGATAGTAAACCCTGCTGGGACTAGTTGATTGTAGGTGTTGCTTGCCCTGATAATGGTCAGCTAGGTCAAAGGCTTGGTTAATGAGAAACAGGTGACACTAGAGAGATTGGCTGAATGCCTGCTGTAACCAAGGTCTGAAATGAAGAGTACAGAGCTGGGTTTTTTTTTAAGTGCTCCCGAGGAGCATCCCCCCCAGACTCCAGTAGTTAAATGCTGCAGGAAATGTTTTCAAAAGTAATCCAAACATAACGGAAAGTAATCAGTTACAAAACTTTTATATTGTGATACTTGGATTATGTTAGTGATTGCAATTTCTAACAGGTAATTTAATTGGTAATTGTATCTGATTGCATTTTCAAAGTAACCCTCCCAACTCTGCTGATTGGCTGATGAAGAAGCGATGAAGTCTCACCAGGAACAAACATGGAAACTCAAACTGATAATGCTCCTCCCCTCTCCTGTTCTCCCCTCTCCTCTCCTGTTCTCCTCTAGCTATTCAGTAGTAGTCGAGAGGGTTGGTGATGCGTTCAGGGGCTCGCCGTTGCGTCCATTCACTTGGCGTTCTCTTGCGGCTCTCAGCAGGATCACCGCCAACGTCTCCAAGGTAACGACTTTCATCTCTGTCTGGTTTCATTTCTCATCTGCTGATTGGCCAGAGAGTTTGACGGCATTGCCTGAATCCCTTCCAGGAGCTGATGCTGTGTTACATCATCTATCCAGTCGACCTATCAGAGTCCGAGCTGGACTCTCCTCTCTGTCTGCAGAGACTCACTATTCAGGTACTCAGACTGACACTATTCACTCGGTTCACTTAATAGTGAGTCTATGTATCTTCTCTCTCTCTCTCACACACACACACACACACCATATAGACTGTATACAAATATGGACGTAGCCTCCATGACGTCACCCATCGGACTCGTGTTTTGAAGCCTTGAGTTTGGCTTTGTGACAGGTCGCCCCTGTTAATCACTCCCCAAAACATAGTGTGACTCCCTGATGAAGGCTCCTGTGTGAGCAGAAACATGTTTTTTTTTTTTTTTTTTTTTTTGTTTTTTTGTTGTTGCTTGTAACCATGTCTAAATAAAGGCTTTTTAACTTTTTTTTTTACCAAAAGACCGTGGGATTTTTAAAGTTTGCTCCCCCTCTACTCTACAAAAGGTTTTCTACAAGAGACAAACTTTACTTTTCTGTTAATTATACTAGGGATGTTCATCAGTTATCGAAAATCGATAATTGATCCTTAACTCATTGAGTGCCAGCCACTTTTGGAGAACGGACGCTCCCAGTGCCAGAGTTTAGCGTTTTCAGTGATTTCTCGAGGCCCACAGAATATTGTGTGATATTACATGACATGTAAACACCGAACATGCACAAAGAACGATGACTCTCTTCTATCATCTGCAAAAAAAAGTTTATTGATACCATTTTCCGTTCTTTAGTTATGAGCCGGAGAAGATAGGTTGTTTTGACCAAAAAGACACGTTTCAAATTAGAAGCTGAGTTATTCCGCCTTTTGTGAAATGAAGCATTTCAAGCACATTCACTGAGTCTGAAGCTAATATTTTCTGATGTAGTGACGTGGTGTAGTTGTGTGGTGCCCTGCGTGCCCCACCCCCCTCTCCCCCCCTCAGCTGCAAACTCCTCCCCACACTAACACACAGCCTAACACGCACCCAGTCTATTTTCGGAGCGCTCCGTTTTTGTGCGCCGGCTCCCAGCGCGACACGGAAATGCCAAACCGGACTGCAGGGAAAGGTTTGGCCCTTCGGCGTCGGGTGCTGCCTTTCTGGCGGCTAATCGTGTGGAGAAACTATGCAGACAGACAGACAGAGGCAGAGGGGCTCAGTTGTGGGCGCGGATTGACTGCTGTTCGCAGCCAACGTCAGCTGCAGACAGAGCAATCTATATGGCTCTGGCTGCAGCATGAGCGGTTTCTCTTTGATCACGGGGCTTTTTCCTGCTGTTTTCCGGACCTTTCTCTAATCTGGAGAGCACTGTCGCCACCTAATGAGTCCGTAAAATAGGTTATACACCTTCAATAGCTACAATATTTGTACAGGAGATGCCTGAGGCTTTGATCCACGTCCCACCGTCAAAAAACGCAATTGACGAACATACTCGTCCTTGGCACTCTACGTTAGTATCTGAATTGACGAACATACTCGTCCTTGGCACTCAATGAGTTAAGGAATGGAATCGATCATGTGGAATTTTTATCGACGCACGCACACACACACACACACACACACCCTCACACACACACACACACACACACACACACACACACACACACACACACACACACACACACACACACACACAGAGTTTTGGTCCTAATCATTTATCAGCTATTACTAGTCATTCTTTGCATATATCTCTCTCCCCCCCCCCCCCCCCCCTACCCAGGAAGTGATCGTCAGCAGGTGGATTTCTTCCAGGGAACGAGCCGAGCAAGACGACGTCTGATTGGCCGACTAGAAACTGTATAGTTCTGATTGGCCGACTAGGGACTCTGATTGGCCGAGTGCCGAAGATCGAATGGTGTTTCTGTATTTTGGTTGTACAGCCGAGTTCAGTTGTCTGACATAGAACCAAGAGATGCACACTAATGACATCACCAAGAGACAGAGCCCGATGATGTCACCAAGAGACAGAAGGCTTGTTTGAGATGACTTGTAACTCACCTACAGAGGTCAGCCAAAATCCCGCTGTAAAAAGTTTGACCTGTCTGGTTTAAAAAATGTTACATTTCAGCTGTCAATCAACATGCAATAAAATCCCGCACGTTGGATTTGTAGCAGGGTTACTGTGGGAGGACTGAAGCTTACATGGTAGACTACACATCACAAGCTGAATTTAACTGAATGTACTGTATGTAGGTTTAAGCAACCACCGCCACCACCCCAAGCTGAATGTCCTGACGGTACCTGAAGGAAGCCTGGCTTTTGTTTGAGTGAGTTACAGTGACAGGGAATGAGAGAGAGAGAGAGAGAACCAATCAGGCCAAAGTTCCGCTGTAAAAAGCTTGACCTGTCTGGTTTTTAAAATGTTACATTTCAGCTGTCAATCAACATAAAGCTGGTGTGTGTGTGTGTGTGTGTGTGTGTGGGGGGGGGGGGGGGGGGGGGGGGGGGGGGGTTATAAAGTCTCAGAGAAATTGAATGGTAAAAAAAAACTAAGATAAGGGCTCTTCTTTTATGTTTTTTTAATTTTCCAGACTTTTTATGCTTTGACAGACGTATCGTAAGAGAAGGACACAGAAGTGTGGGAGAGAGAGACAGAGAGAGAGAGAGAGGGAGGGGGGGGGGGGGGGGGTGGGGCTGTGACCACAGTGACCTGAACCAGGTCACTCTGGGAGGACTGAGGCTTACATGGTAAACTACACACTCAACTCAGTGTGCCACCAGGGGACACCTTCTGGTCTTAATTAATAATTACTTTATTGAACAGCCAATCAGTATCCTCCAACAACCTGCTAGAGGTTTGAACTGGGGGTGGAGCCTAACCCGGTTTTCGGAAAAGCACAAATATGTGGGTTTTTACCATTGACAGTAAATAATGTTATTTATTTCATACAAATATTTATAAATTATAACACATCCCAGGTTAGAACTCACAACCTCTCCCTCTGATGGCAGCTGACATACAGTGAACCACAAAGGCACTGCCACTGACGCTGTATTTCTCTCTGTAGGACTGTATTTCTCTCTGTATGACTTTTGAAGTGCCTGCATGGCTATAGGTCAAAATCTGGAAAAGGCTACTGTATATTTGAGCTTTTAGTCCATTTAGAAATAGTTAAGTAGACTCGATGGAGGAGACATTGCAGCACTGTCCCGTCTTTAACAGCACCAGCTGTTTACACCGGGGATCACCGCACAAATCCGATTGTTGGGTACAAGTTGGGTAGCAGCATAATTACTAAAATAAATAAAACTAATAATATTGGTTGCATGGTCGAGGGTGAGGCCACATTAGCGTTCATATATAGCCTATTAAACTAAGGAACGTATGTGATTTATTTCATTGTCCGCTATCAAGAAGAGTAATTCAGTTGGTTAATGAAATCGCTGGGCTGGGCGCAGAGTGTTTGGTTTGGTGTGGGAGAAGGCAAGAGCTGTCAAAACGGAAGCCTCGCTCCTGGCCAATCACCGAGAGGCTGCCAGCTGCTCCAGGCGCTTTGAGCACACTGGTCTTAAACACTACAGATCACTGGTAAACATGAGACTGGTATTTGTGAATATTGCAATATGTAGGAAAGTAGAACATGTAATGATTGATTGTCCTCACCAGTGTTGGGCAAATTATTTTCAAAAACATACATATTTATTACAGTTAACAGAAACACTAGACAAAATATTTTTTCAAAAAAACAAGCTAATATTACTAAATACTTTCAACTTTCAAAAACATACATATTTATTATACAGTAAACGGGTTCAAATATAGTTATAAAACAGTTATACGTTTTTAAAGATAGTAAAAAAACACACCAGACAAAATCATTTTTCAAAAACAAGCTAATATTAGTTATAATGAGAACATAGGTAACATAAAGGATAAAGACATTCGAAATCCAGCAATACGGTATTTACAAAAACTTTTTTTTTTTTTTTTTTACTTTTATAAGGGGTACCAAAACAGGGAGGTCATGTGCAACTACAGTTAGTACTGCCCAACTCATTTTCTCTGGCTGGGGGGCTGTAGCATCTCCTGGAAACTGACGGGAAACACGGGACGTCCTGTGGGAGCAAAGACACATTACAGCACACTAACATGAAGGCCAGGCTAGCACTTACAGCTTTTTCCTATCTTTGGTCTCAGACATGCAGCGAAGTCTGTTCATTTTGGCAAAAAGATATGAATGGAAATGTCCAAGCTTTCACACTGCCTGCAGAAGCATGCCTCTGACATCTTGCTCAGAAAAGCTGCCTCGGCTCAGTAGGGATGGCATCATAAATGCACAGATTTAACCAGTCACTCGCACACAATATGACAATATATCTCCTCATGATAAGATGTCTTGGTATCTGCTTCATGCAACAAACAAGGCTAAATCCACAGCCCCTCATGAACGATCGCCTGCATCAGATCATTCTCAAACCCTGCGCCTCAACCATCACTGACCTTCGTCTGGTCCTCCAGCATGGCCCTTGAGACCAAAGAGTCTGGTGCGATTATGTGTGCCAAGGCGGCTGCCTCACTCAGCATCGTCTGCTTCTGGAACATCAGGTTGTTCAGCCTGGCTATCTCGTCCTTCAACAGCTCAACCTGATACGGAGGATAAGAGAGGAGTAAGTGTGGTCCATATAGATGCTTGAATGGATACTGTGTGCATGTGTGTGTGTGCATGCGCAGGTGTGTGTGTGTGTGTGTGTGTGTGCAGGTGTGTGTGTGTCTACCTGCTGGTTGTTGCTGCCGTCCCCTGGCGTGTTGCCAGCTGGCAGAGAGACTCTCCACAGCAGTTTGAGCAGTCGGTGAGCCTCCTCCAGGACCTGCTGCATGCTCTTCACACCGCTGGTCAAACTCTTCAGATGCTGCGGTTCCTTCGCCTGATTAGACAGACGTGCACACAATAGATCCACTTCAATAGGCTGTTTGTTGTCTAGAATGTTGCTGAACTGCTGTATGCCGGTATGTCCACTTTGTCTAAAAATAGTGGCAATGAAAAGTGGCAATACAACTCAACTAAAAGCTCATCTATCCCCATCCAGTTTTCCCAATGGGGGTGGGGTGGGGGGGCGGATACACAGCTGGAGACTATTCACACAGGGACTGTGAACTTAGTCGAAAATTCAAAATTGTCAACTATGAACGTGAACTAGTTAATTTTAATCAGTGTGAAATGAACTTTGAGCGAGCTCTTGTGAAGTGTGAACTCGCACAACACTGGATAGTCAGGATGCTACAAAACAGAGGAAACTGAGAAAAAGTGGGAAATTGGAATTGCTACAAATAAATGAGTTGTCTTTCACATTTGTGTGTGTGTGTGTGTGTGTGTGTGTGTGTGTGTGTGTGTGTGTGTGTGTGCGAGTGAAATCAAACCCTGAAAGAAGATCTAATCTAAAAACAACACCACCACCACCACGCATTTACAACTGGGAGAAATAGATGTTTGACATAGCGTGTCATTACCTTGTTGTCCTGCAGGTGTTTGTCCATCTTGCGTGTGAGCCTGTGGCCCTCTGAGATTTGTTTGTACAGGGCTTTGAAGTCCTCAATCTGGCCCAAAACATGGCGGCCGTTGCGATCGGCCCAGAGCCGGTGGCCTGGCACCGGGAGGGAGGGAGCGCCGGAGACGCCTTCACCAGAGCTGCCGCTGTGCTGGTAGCCTTCGTCCACCTGCTTCTCAGCATGACGTGTCATTTCTGGACAGAGTTATGAATGGCAGGACAAGAGACAAAAGAGAAAGCAACACTGTCACTGACACAACTGGGCAGAGTAATAGAGAGCGGCAGGAATGAGTCCGGAGGTATACTTCCGGGGTTTGTGAGAGGAAAAGTCTATGGGATTTAACATGGGGGTTTCGCTTAAATGCATAAAATAAGGTCTGTGGTTAACACAAGTTTATGGGAACGTGAATTTGGGTTCAGCGTGATAATCTTCACAGACGTGAAGAACTTTTATGACTTTTGGAACATACATTTTTTTGATTTATTACCTCGGTTTTGTGGTCTAAATCGCTCGTTTCAAGTCTTCTTCAATACAGCCTGATGATCATTTTGTAAATTACGCTCCCATTTAGAGTCAAATAGACTGTAAAGCAGACTATGTTTTGGGGCGTGATTCCAGTGACCAATGGCAGGCAGCGCTGCGGATTTGTGGGAAACCATAGAGAGCCGCAGGGATGACGTATTTTTGTAGGCTGAATGCGGAAGTCCCGAACTTCCTGGTTCAACACTGTTTCTGTCTATGGGATTTTTGAATGGGTTTTTGGCGCGATGCTTCAAATAAGGTCTCTGGGCAACGCAAGTTTAATCAAACGCGAACCAAGGTTCAGCGGGATAATCTTCACACATGAGGACCACTTTCATGAGTTTTGAAGCGTAAATGCGAGCCCTAGAGGTAAAAAGCTCGTGCTAAGCTAATCCAGAACTACACACTGTCGCATAGGCTTCCACGTCACGTCAGCACTCAACCTGGACTTTTGTTGATGCACACACTGATTACCCCGGGCTGAACGGGGCTGAACCAGGTGAGGGAAAGAGAATTTTCGTGTTCGTCCTTTGAGTGATGACGTTATTGACGTATATATCCCCATCGACTCAACAGTGTAGTCCCATTTAGCCGTTTGCTAGCTAGCCGCCCTTTTAACGGCACATAAAAGCTTCAAAACTCATAAAAGTGGTCTTCATGTGTGAAGATGATGTTACTACCATCTGGTTCGCGTTTGATTAAGCCAGCGTTGCCCAGAGAGCTTATTAGAAGCATCGCGCCAAAAACCCATTCAAAACTCCCATAGGCGAAAACTGTGTTGAACCAGGGCTGTTAGCATCGATGATTTCCGGACTCGTTACTGCGGCTCTCTATTGGTCTCACGCTAGCTGCTTCTGGCTCAAATAACCAAGATGGCGATGGTCAAAATGTCAAACTCGAGGCTTCAAATCAGGAGTTCACAAACCAATGGGTGACATCACGGTAGCTATGTCCATATTTCTATACAGTCTATGGTCATTGGTCACAGACGGGCAGTACTGCTCCTCTGGGTCTGTGTTGTTGTTTACCTGAGGCGGAGAGAGGGTAGTTGTTGATGTTGATGGTGTACGGGCAGTTGGCCCCTTTGAGCAGCAGCTCCTCCTGCGTCTGTTGGAGTGCAGTGTTGCTCTGGATGCTCCTCTCCAGCGCCAGCCTCAGGTTTCTGATCTCCAGAAGAAGCTCCCCTATGTCCACCGAGCCCGAGCCAGGGACAGGGACACACTCCTTGGACGCCTCGCTGGATTCTGCTCAGAAGTACAAGCAAGGAGAGGGAAATTTAGCTCACGATTGCACAGCATTAACCAGAATTTCTCTCGGATTTTAAGCCCTGGTTCAGATCAGAGGTGTTGCCGGATTCTCGTGTAACTTGGCTCACCAAAGTGTCCCTTTTAAATTATTTTTCGCTAGTGCGCTAGTGCACCGACGAGGACACATACGCCCAAACCGGCTTCCCACCCTCAGGCACAGCCAATCGTGCCTGTATGGACGCCCGAGGAAGCCGGAGGTAACACGTGGATACGAACCTGCGACCCTCATGTTGGAAGGCAGGGAATCTACCTACACTACCCGAACGCCACCAAAGTGTCTCTTTTGAAAAGTAAAGTGGGCATTTTGAAAGTTGGCTTGTCATGCAAAAACGTGTGCATCTTTTGTTGCTATGTGGCCTTTTAAGCCTCTTCAAGCTCTATTAAGCAACACCTTAATTAATAGTAAATTTCAAGTTTAGTTTACTCTCACTTTACCATACATCTCTATGCAAGGCAGAATGAGAAAATGTTTCTCTAAAGGATCAAGGTGCAAAAAAAAGAAAAGAAATAACAATATATAAGAAACACAAATATGTATGCAACACAGAAAAAAAATTAAAACAATTAAGTTTGTAAGATTGTAAAACCAGTATAAGTGTCCAGTGTAAATGTGAACAATTAAGAGTCTTATCAGGGTGAGATGGATTGGCTATTTAGCAGCCTGGTAGCTTGTGTGAGGAAACTGTTTAACAGTCTTGTGGTTCTGGCTCTGATACTCCAGCACCTCCTGCCAGATGACAGAGGTTCAAAGAGTTTGTGAAGAGGGTGTGAGGGGTCCCTGACCATGTTCAGTGCTTATGAAGGGTTTGGCTCTGGTAGAGGTCCTCAATAGAGGGTAGAGAGACTCCAAAAACAACAACAACAACAATGGCTGTAAATCAGCACAAGACTCTTTTCAGAGACAACATGCCTTGGCGTACCTGTGTGTTTGTGAGTGTGTTTGATCTTTTGCAGCTCCGCACGCAGCGACTGGAGAAGGCGTTGGGTGTCAGCCATCTGCGTAATGTCACACTTAACCTCACCCTGCAACCTGCAAACGCACACACAGGGATCAGAAGTTTCACAACAAAACATACTACTCTATCAAAGAAAGGTTTCATAGATAACGGTCTAGCCCTTAAAGACAATATGCACGTACAGTACACGTGTGTGCACACACAGCAACAACTGTAGGAAAGTGATATGTCAGTGAACTGTCCTCTGGGGCCTGGGCTCATCTGTAAAGGATTCAGTATGGCGCGTGCATGCGTGTGCTCTGGGGCGAGGACTCAAATGCTATATTCTCATGTTCTAAGTTCTAGTAATGGTATAGAATTATGGTTAATTGTAATGAGTGTTTTGTATGCTAATTGTTTGCCTTGTATACTGGGCATATGATAGTATGTGCAGTAATAGCAGTAATGATAGTATGTGTGTATCTTGTTTGCGAGTGTGTGGTGCAAAATAGCTTGTCCTGTTAATGATCTGGCCTGTGTGTGTGTCTGTCTGTGTGTGCGTGTGTGTGTATGTGTATGTGTGCGTGTGTGTGTGTGTGTGTGTGTACAAGGGGGTGGCGGTGGGGGGTCGATACAGCATAATATTTTGTCTGGCACGAATACCAAATATCACAATATTTGATCATATAAAATGTCAAGTGCATCATGCAACATTTATGACAGTGTTGGTCAGTCTGTCTGCTTGACAATTCCATTTTGGTGCAATAAAAATTATTGAAGTGAAATGAACAGATTGGAAACTTGATGTCATTAGATAGAAGCTTTTTCCTTTGGGGAGATCATTTGCAGTTGAAAAAAGGTCATCAATCGCAATATTTTTAAAATTGCAATAATATCGTATCCTGATGTAAGTATTGTGATAAAGTAGCTGTGTGTGTGTGTGTGTGTGTGTGTGTGTGTGTGTGTGTGTGTGTGTGTGTGTGTGTGTGTGTGTGTGTGTGTGTGTGCGTGCACGCGCGCGCATGTACCTGTGCAGGTCCTTCTTGCTGGAGTGCAGCGCCTCCTCCAGGCGGCTCTTGTCCTTCCTCAGAGCCTCGCCTTCCTTCCTGCTCTGATCCAAGTTGGTCGTGCGCCGGGCCAGCCTCTCACGCAGCTCCTCCACCTCTTTCTCCACCTCAGGCAATCTCCTCTCCAGTTGCTCCCTGTCCCCAATCTGCCCGCTCAGCTTCTTCAGCTGATCTTGCAGATCCTGGAGGGGGGTGAGAAGAATGGCAATACTGTTACACAGAAGTTCATATTTTAATTTGAGTATATATCAGAGAAAAGGTTTGGAATGACTGATGGGGTTTTTTCTGGAGCTACTAGCTTCCAGCTGCCTTACATTCAGGGCATTGTCTCCTTTCCTCTTTTGCTCTTGCAGGTCCTCCAGTTCAAACTCCACTTGGTCCTTTGCCTGCTGCATGTCTTCCAGCTCGATCCCCCTCATCGCCAGGAGATGCTTCAGCTTCTGGGTTTCCAGCATTTTCTTATGGTGTTCCAACTGGAGTTGGGTCAGCACTGCTTGCTTTTCCATCAAAAGAGTGTGGTGCTCCTCCGCCCCCTGAGGGAGATGTCAAGATACAGAGTATATAGATGTCAATATACTGTAATGCACAAACTGTTTTTTAGTGAGCTCATAATTAGCAACTCTTCAATCAAACAAAACTTCAATACTGTGCAATTTAAAAAAAAACATTGTCTCTATGTACCGTACCTTGTTCTGGTTCTGGGCTCCCTCCAGTGCTTTTGTCACATGTTCGTTGGTGCTTTTTGCCTGGGTGAGCTCCTCATTCAGCAGCTTATTGTGGGACTTTAAACGGCTAAGCTCACTCTGCTTCTTAGCACAAGCACAGAATACATGACAAAGAAAAGAAGAAAAAAAACATGAGCAAATATCAGCAAGTATGTTTAGTGACACAGGCGGGGAGTGCTATTAGTGATCTGTTGTGATTTAATTAAATATTAATTTTTGTATTAATTAAATTAAATATCTGTGTTATGGTCCATTTCACTCCTTTCACTCTTAAACATATGGCATACACACACTCATACTTCTGTACTTCTCTACTACTTAGCTGAGAGACACCGACAAGTTAACCCCCCCCCCCCCCCCCCCCCAATAATGAAGGACAACCATGAATAACCATACAATTCACCTGGCAGAATATTTGAACAGTTGCAGTGACAACATTCTGGTTAGCCTTATATGCATTCCCAGTTAAAGTCACATGTTAGCGAGCGTCAGTCATCTTATGAAACATACGCAGAGATTAAAGAAGGAAACATGCAGATAAGACCAACCTGAGCATCCCTTTGTGCCTTGTTGTCCTTCTCTCTGTCCAGCGCATCCCTCAGTGCCTACAGGGAAGACAGACAGTATCAAAGGTCACTTACTACATAACTATATCAAATCAAGAGTTGATCACTCCTCGTTCTGGGCTCTGGAGTGATGTGTTTTTATGATGCTGCTGTATTGATTCAAAGACGGACTCTACAACAAGCAACTATGAACGAGCTAAGAAAAGGAAAGATGTTTAAAAAAGACTGAAGTCCATGTGGTGGCCCTTACTCTCTGGCACCAACATGGCTGATTCTGATTTTTTTTTTTTCTGGAGCTACTAGCACACTACTAGCTTCCAGCTGCCTTACATTCAGGGCGTTGTCTCCTTTCCTCTTCCTATCCTCCAGTTCAGACTCCACTTGGTCCTTTGCCTGCTGCATGTCATCAAGGTCCATCCCCTTCATCGCCAGGAGATGCTCCAGCTTCTGGGCTTCCAGCCTTTTCTTATGGTGTTCCAACTGGAGTTGGGCCAGCGCTGCCTGCTTTTCCATCAAAAGAGTGTGGTGCTCCTCCGCCCCCTGAGGGAGATGTCAAGATACAGAGTATATAGATGTCAATATACTGTAATGCATGAAGTGACTTTTTTCTTCAATGACTGTTCGAAGGGATTCTGACTTTCTGCAAGCAGAATAATGGTGTGGGCAGATTGAGCACACTCAAAGAGTGAGGATTAGCATGTAGCATAGCGTTACACTGGCATAGTGAATGTGCAGGTGACTTGCCTGCTGGTATTTCTGCAGTTTGGCTTTGTGCGCGGCCTCTCTAGCCTTGGCCACAGCGTCATTGCTGTGAATCTGACGACACAGCTCTGAAATCTGCACAACAGAAGAAGGACAAGACGGCTTCGTGTGAGACACGCCTAACACAGAATCCTAGAGACGGCACAGTAGGGTCACAGCAAACAATATTTGCTGCCGTGATAAATCAAACCACAGGATAGGTTATTATCTCAATTGCTCTAAAGTCAACAATGAGTGAACTGAGGTGTGTTGTTTTAAGCTCACCTCTTTGTCCTTTTCCTGGACGAGTTGACCGAGCTCCTGGATGGATCTGCCGCATTTCAGAGCGATTTCCTTCTGCGTGCTGATCTCCTCCTTGTTCTCCTCCAACTTCCCAGTCAGGGCCTGTTTTTTAGTGAGCTCATAATTAGCAACTCTTCAATCAAACATACTTTCAATACTGTGCAATAAAAATACAAATAAAGTTGTCTCCATGTACCGTACGTACCTTGTTCTGGTTCTGGGCTCCCTCCAGTGCTTTCGTCACATTTTCATTGGTGCTTTTTGCCTGGGTGAGCTCATCATTCTGTAGCTTATTGTGGGACTCCAAATGGCTAAGGTCACTCTGCTTCTTAGCACAAGCACAGAATACATGACAAAGAAAAGAGGAAAAAAAACATGAGCAAATATAGCCGCAAGCGGCGATGGGCGGGGTTCAAGCCTTGCGCAGATGACAAAGCTTCTGATTCTGACTAGGACATCCTCCTTGATATATCTGACAAGTTTCGCGATCATTGGACAAACAGGTGTGGAGTTACAGCCTTTTTTATGTTAAGCCACGCCCATTTCTGGCATTTATGGCGCCCCCTTTTGGTCGAATTGCACAAAATTTGACACACATGGTCTAGGATGGTCTCCGAAGACCTCCTGCAAGTTTCGTGAAGATTCCTTAATCGGTCATGAAGTTATGACAATTTAGCTGTGAGGCCACGCCCTCTCTCAACTTTAACGATCAATATCTCTGAAACTAAAGTAGATTTTCAAAAATGCAAAAAGCACGGTTGTAGAGCTTGCTCCAAAGATGCTTCCTGGAGATTCTAGTGCAAATCGGTCAAACGGTCTAGGAGGAGATGCAAAAAATGTGTTTTCCAAACTTTTCCAAATATCTCAAAAATTTTCCAGGCGGACATTGAGGGTCCTTATGGCAAACTTGTAGAGCAGGTTCACCTGAACATCTGGAAAAAAAAGTTTGAAAATCGGACCAACGGCGTGGAAGTTATGGCCTTTAACGTAAAACCATGGATTATAGCGCCACCTTCAGGCCGATTCGAAAAATCTTTCTTGAGCAGCTACCTGCCAACAATATCTGTCATTGGGCCAAATGTCAGGTCTCTACCATTTACCAACTCATGGGAATTTGCGTTGGGGCAGATGAACAACAAGAAGAAGAATAATAAACCAGCACAAAAACAATAGGGTTTCAGCCCCTTCAGGGCTTGAACCCCTAAATATCAGCAAGTATGTTTAGTGACACAGGGGGGAGTGCTATTAGTGATCTGTTGTGATTTAATTAAAAACATTTTTTTTTATTAATTATGGTCCATTTCACTCCTTTCACTCTTAAACATATGGCATACACACACTCATACTTCTGTACTTCTCTACTACTTAGCTGAGAGACACCGACAAGTTAAAAACACCCCTCCCCTCCCCCAATAATGAAGGACAACCATGAATAATCATACAATTCACCTGGCAGAATATTTGAACAGCTGCAGTGACAACATTCTGGTTAGCCTTATATGCATTCCCAGTTAAAGTCACATGTTAGCGAGCGTCAGTCATCTTATGAAACATACGCAGAGATTAAAGAAGGAAACATGCAGATAAGACCAACCTGAGCATCCCTTTGTGCCTTGTTGTCCTTCTCTCTGTCCAGCGCATCCCTCAGTGCCTACAGGGAAGACAGACAGTATCAAAGGTCACTGCAAAGGTTACTACATAACTATTTCAAATCAAGAGTTGATCACTCCTCATAAGGTTTGGTGACCACCTACTATTATGCAGTTATTCCTGCAAAACACATATATTTTCAAGTGTATTGAAAATCAACGGTAATGATTAGCTTCACTGAGTCTTGAATATTCACCTGTTCTAAATCGGCGACCTTCTTGGATGTGTCTTGAAGTGCAGCGTCCGCTCTCTGAGCTTGCTCTCTCAGACGCCGGGTTTCTCCCACCTCTCCAGACAGACTCTCCAATGCTTTCCTGACAACATACACAGACGAGATGAGGTGAGCGTCCAGACACATTTTCACCAGTGTGGTTCCATGACATCTTCCTGCCTTCTGAGACTGTTTGCTTGAATACTACGCAAAGTTCTGTAGTCAAAGCTTTAGAGACTAATGTAACATTGACATAATTTCTGGGATTTTGGTACCTACCATGGTATCCTAAGCTTCTATTAAAGGGCTTTGAACAATTATGTTCCCTTCAAAATTCCTTTCTAACAAAACCAAAACCAGGTCCCAATCAATGAGATCAATCGAGAGTGGACACATAGTAAGGCATATACAGGAAGTTGTTACTGTTTTGCCAGACTTAGCTATCACAACTTTCCACTTCTATAACTTTTCCAGGATGTTCATAATCCTATGAACCTTGGTTAGCGGCCTCTGGGTACAAAGTTGCTGCCTACATTCAGGTAGTAAACTAATCATGTTGGTTGCAGGATAACAATAAGATAGTTGATATATCAAATAATACCAAACAAACATGACTATTCATCGCTGTGATGCTAACACTGCTAGTTTCTTGAATATGGTGGGGTTGTATACGATGTATACGACTTACGATGCAGACACCAGTAGGTCATGTTTCCCTGACAGCTCTCTCTTCATGGACTCCACCTCTACCTTCAGCTCAATGTTCTTGGGAGAGACAACATTAATTCCATTATAGGACAAATACAGGTGGATGTATAGCAAAAACACTGGCACTAGCAATGAAACAAGTTGGACTAGGCACGCCTAGTGGTGAACGCAGCTATTTGATTCGCTGACTTTCTCACTTGTTTTCTGGTTAAAAATCAGTGAGACACAGGGCAACATTTCAGGCTCTGGCAGTCATGGCAGATAATGTAGAATAGAAGTGCTCTGGGGCGATAGATTCCCTGCCTGCCTACCAACATGAGGGTCGCAGGTTCGCGCCCCCGTGTTACCTCCGGCTTGGTCAGGCGGCCGTCCATACAGGCACGATTGGCTGTCTCTGCAGGTGGGAAGCCGGATTAAGGTTATGTGTCCTGGTCGCTGCACTAGTGCCTCCTTTAGTCGATCGAGGCGCATGTTCAGGGCAGAAGGGAACTGGTGGGAATAGCGTGATCCTCGCACATGTTACATCCTGCCGGTGAAGCTCCCCGCTGTCAGGTGAAAAGAAACGGCTGGCAACTGCGCATGTCTCGGAGGAAGCATGGTGCTAGTCTACGGCTCTCCCGAGATCGGCAGAGGGTGGAGCAGTGACCAGGGCAGCAGGGGGAAAAATTGGCCAAGTACAATAGGGGAGAAAAATCAGGGGGTGGGAGGGGGTTCAGGGGAATGGAAGTGCTCTGAATATACACATATAGACTCAGTGCAAATAGGTGTATTGGCCAGCGCCGCCAAAAAATATGTGTGTGCTACAAAAAGATACAAGTCTTACAATACACTTCAGTTCTTTTATCTAAATGGAAAAAAGAGAAGATGCACTTTCCAGGTAAAACAATGAGATTCTCATAAATACTTCTCGCCCCAAAAGACAACTATACAATCACAACAATGAAACTGGTTACTGTGGCAACGTACACAAATAAAGGAGCAAAATCAACTGTTCTGAGATCAGCTCTGCAGGCTATGGGTTGAATAACGCCCAGCTGTAGTCACAGCTGGAGTTGTGATGTAATTTATTCCCATTAGGAAACAGTCACATACACATTATATGGCACTGTGAGGCCACATGAATGCATAACAAATCCATAAATAGGAACTAATATACATTTTAGCATACTTAAGTATATAGTATATACACACCGTTTTGAATATGTCCTCGGTGGAGTCATCACATTCCTGCCCCTTGCGCTTCTCCAAATAGTAGATCCGCAGCTTCAAGTTAAAGTTCTCCTTCTTCAGATCCCTCAATTGCTGTGTGGATAAATGTAAAAAAATATATATATACATATATAATGTATATATAACTGTTTTAATAAGCAGGAAAAAAAGACTTGGAAAATATTGAACAAGAAATGACAATTAAGTAACTGTGGACTATGTCTATCTCTGCTTAAAAGGAAGGGAGGCATGCATGCTTGAATAAACATCCTTTTGCTTGCGATGGGGTACACTTGACGACATGAACTCACGTTGACATGCTAAATGTCTTGATTCATTAATAATTAATAACAGGCAACAAAAGTTTGTTGAGCTTTGCAATGGAGCCATGGCTGTTTCACTCACATCCCAATATTCCTTCATGGTGAGATGACTGGCAGCTTTGATGGGCCACATGTCATCTGGGAAGGAGGGAGCTGTAAAACAAGTCGGAAAGGAACAGTCAGTCATTAATTCAAACTCATTGAGTCACAATAGAGAGCCAAAGTGAAACGTCACTTCCTGCTTCAGCACTGTACCAGAGATTTTCTTCCGCCATTTACTTCTCCATAACATAAAAAAAACAAAACTGCGGATTTAAAGAAAATATTTTTTCAATGTTGTTTTTTTAAGTTTTGGTCCGAGTAAAATGTTCTGTGGTCTCTCCCGATTCTAAATATAGCTGAACCCGTTTGGTTTGAACAAGTAAAACTATTTTTATAAGCATTTTATGAAATGTCTATGGGAAAATAAATGGCGGATGAAAATCTCTGGTACAGCGCTGAAGCAGGAAGTAGGCGGTCACTTTGCCTCTCTATTGTA
>NC_139626.1:42956732-42976732 GCF_964638095.1 Poromitra crassiceps | reverse complement strand
TATTTTTTCAACTCAGGACTTCCCAAGCCAATGCTTAGAAGAAGGTTTTATCTTCAAGAATTTAGTTAAAAATGTATTTCTCTCATGAAGTCGCAAAGAAGAACAATAGATCACTACTGCAATTAAACTCCCATCACGTGTGACTCAAATTCAAATCTTATGTGAGGGTTAATTGCAGTCAGAGGATGTACAAACTTGCAAGATTATATTTTGCACATTGGCATTTGCCACTTTCTCATTTCATACTGAGTAAACTGTAATGAGGCAGTACACGTGCAGAATGACTTTATTGATCCATTAGTTACAACAGCAAGCAATGTTTTTAACAATTTTCAGCAGTTTTTCTTTACATCACTGTGAATATGCAGACACACATTTGACTTTCTTAGACAAAATTATTTATTGTTTGTGTTTTATGTAAAGCACATTGAATCGGCTTTGAGTGTGAAATGTGCTTTATAAATAGTTTGTCTTGCGATGGGAATGTGTGTGTGTGTGTGTGTGTGTGTGTGTGTGTGTGTGTGTGCATAAAACATAAAACAGAATATCAAGTCAACAGAACAGCCTGAGGGGAAGATTGAATCCCACAATCTATTCAATTTCACAGATCACAAAATTGACTCGCGTGTCACAGATGAAAATATATATTTTTCAACCACAAGCATTATCACACTAATATTTCACTGCTAATTGCCAGGACGATGTATGGCTGAAAATGTAAATTGTGTCACGACTTCCTGTTCAAAACGCCGGCTGTTTTACCTGCTCAATCTAGTCTGACTCACCTGGTCAAACCTAGGTGACTCACACACACGAGTCAGACCAGGTTTATGAGTCACAGGAAGTGTAAACACAATCAGAACTTCCGATTGTGTTTACACTTCCTGTTAGTCTCTCAAGCCAGACTGTCTCTTCTACATAAGGCGAATAACTGCTTGCACGTGGTGGGATAGGTCTTACATGTGAAGATATGTGAATCAGGCCTGTGATGTGATGGGAAAAGTTGGAAAATATACAGTTACATTCAGGCAAAGATCTACTGTAGTTCTTAAAGGAACACTCTGCCAATTTTCAACCAGCTTTATATATCATACATTCATGCACAAATGACAACACTGGTCCACAACTTTACTCACATCAACTCTCAATAACTGTCAAACTAAATGAATGACTTCAAAACTGTTTACAGCTTTCTGATATACTACTGATGTTCTAATGATACAAAGCTGGTTGAAAATCGGCGGAGTGTCCCTTTAAGATCTTCTCAGTCATTACATTTTTATTCATCTTCATCTTTGAATGGAACGTGAACATCCTGAATTCTACAACCCATCTCTGTCAGATCTGGACAAACAAAATAGTGCATGGAGGAAAGTGGCAAAGATTGCAGGTGTTGCTGGTGTGAGATGTTACGGGCCTACTTTGGCTGCTAATGTAAGCTCTGCTAGGCTAAACAAAGTAGTGTAAAGCTGTAGACTAACCCTTTAGCTGGCTTGCTTGCTAATGTAAAGCATCAGTTCTAGATTGCATTTTCCAGACATATTACTATGGCTTTATTGGGGGAAATGAAAATAAGAAAATGATCAAATGCATGGGGCCCTATCTTGGTACAGGCGCTATCCCCTTTTTGTGCTTGCACATGCACCTGTTTGCGTGCCTTAACGCCTGCTTTATGCTATCGTCCCTGCATGCAGGGACGATAGCAGTCCGCCACGCGCAAGTGTCCAGGTGATATGCCGAGTTTTGCACCCCCGCCCAGCAGCCGCTAAACGCATCCCCACCTCATGGGAGCATGTAATGATTTATACAGAAACGTAACTGTTTAAAAATGATATCATTGTCTGAGTAGATGTGACCTCCCTGTTTTTTTAAGTTAAAACAGCCCCGAAATATGGTGGGGATGCAATTCTCGGCAGGGGTGCGGAATTGTTCACGGCACCTGCCGCAGGCGTAAATTGGAGGCGTGCCAAGTCATCTGCGCCCCCAAAATGCCAGCGCAAACAGGATTTGGGTGGTCTTAAGCACCAGAATTATTCACGTGTGGCCAGGCAATGCCTGGGCATTACATCAATCAAACCAATCAGATTCCCATCTCGCAGTCCCTGTAATACAGTTTGCGTGAGGCATATATGCTGTAATTCTCCCTATGCATAATTTGGATAGAGCTATCTCCATTGACTGTATATATTATCTCTATCTCATAACATCGCATCATATACCTGTTAAAAAACATTTGTGATTTGATGCAATTCAGGTTATTTTGTTGACTAGACAATAGTGGTGTTTGCAGCGGGGAAACAGCTGAGACAAAAGAAAAGGATGGTGGAGGATTGGAGGATTTAGAGTGGACTCAATTCAAACTTGATGAAACAGTAGTGAGAGCTGCGTGCCGAGGACAGAGAGAGATGGAGAGAGCTTGTTGACAGATCGTCTGTGGTGCCAACGACCATCCAGGGTTATGGGATAGGTGAAGGTGAATAGTCTAGGCCCTATTGCAAGTAGGCTACAATGTCCATTGTCCAACCATTTTTCTCAAGTCATTTGCCATTAACCCCTCTTTGCAATGTGATAAAAGTTTCTTAGTGAATTATAGTTGATTGCCTCACTGAATTATCTGCTAATAGGCCTACCCAATTTTAGCAGCAGAATTTGATGTCCTGGCGTGGCACGTCCGTGCGTAATGACGTATCCAAAAGGAATTCCTCTGCACTGCACTGCGCAGGGCGGAGATTATGGTGCGCTCAAGCGCAGCGGGGTATTTTTACGCTTAAGAGGTGCTTTTCAAAGCTCTTAGCGCAAAGTAATTGCGCGCATGCTGATGATAGGAGAATGCATCTGCGTCCCCAATTTTGCATTAAACGAGTGCAAACGCTAAATTACTGCTTTTGCGACGATAGGGCCCCATGGTCTTTAACATGACTAATGTTAATCAAACTGAGAATTTGCTCTGGTGCTTTGACTACAGTAGCCTACACACCCAGGAAAGTGGTCACAAGCAATGGCTCATAGGAAATGTGATGCAACGTGGGTTGGTCTGCATGTGCTGTTGGAATTGTGAAAACACACACACAAAAGCCCCAAATATTAAAATGTCAAAAACATGAATACAATGTCAAATTGATCAAAGTGGCAAAATTAATTTGTGCTCACAGCAGGCAGTACTGGGAACTGTGAGAAACATTAAATATTGATGACCAAATCAGTAATTACACAACTACAGAAACGACACAGCAGCTAATTGACAGCAGTGTGAGTATGATGAGGGAGATTAGGCTTCCACACACACACACACACACACACACACACACACACACACACACACACACACACACACACACACACACACACACACACTGAATTGGGCTTGGCCAATGGAGCAGCATGAGCATCATTCAATTCACAGCAGGTAAATCAGCACCTTCTCACTGAGAAGAAGAATTTGTCCTCAAAGGCAGGATGGTAAGCAAAACAAATTGTAGTTGGGGAAAACCTGTGGTGAGCAGATTCTCTACAGATACAGATACTGTTACAGCACTGCTACTTTTCCCACCGTTGTCTAGGTTTCTGAACTTGCCTAATTGTTGACGCTGGGAATGCTGTTCTGGTGCTTTTAGATCTGACAGCTGCCTTGTGGATCATAGGATCCTTCTATCACGCCTTGGCCAGTATGTAGGCATCAAAAGTACAGCGCTCAAATGGCTTCAGTCATACTTGGCAGAAAGGAGTTTATCGGTTCACCTAGGTGAATATTCCTCGACTGTGGCCCCACTTACTTGTGGGATCCCTCAGGCTCCATTTTGGGCCCCATCCTCAAACACTTTATAATAACGTTCAGTAGTAAGTCATTTTATAAGCTATTAGTTAATGATTTTTTCATTTTATATAATGATTTACTCATCATTTGTTCATGGTTAACAAATGTGTATAGAGAGACAGGTTGGAATATAAAAACTTTGAATGACTTACAACTTAATGATCTACAAATGTATATTAATGTTTTGTAAATGATTAGTTCATCATTAGTTCATCATTAACTAATAGCTTATAAATGACCTTACTACTGAACGTTATTATAAAGTGTTACCCATGTTTCCCCTTGGGGCCCATTTGCGAGAAGCATAATCCCACATCCCACAGACACAGGAAAGAACCACAGTAGGACATTCCATAACTAACCAGGATTATAACATAGAAAAGTCAAAGACTTATTTCCACTGCGGTCCTCTTAGTAGCAACAAGACAGACAAGGCAACAACAGATGCAGCGGCAGCAATCAACACAAATTTCAAAACAGTATCAAATATGAATACTACGAATATATAGTTTAAAAAAAAACTCTCGTAAAAAAGGACTATTGTACCAGGTTTGCCATCAGCCATGTTTTGACTGCCCCCTTAAATTGACTTTTAGAGCCAATAGATTTCAGTGTAGGCGAAAGTACCTTTCCCTACTAGTTGTGGGAGTCACTAACGTTTAAAATATCCTCTAAAATAACTGGGAGCTGAGTGGCGGTAAACGCCACGGAGCAGTCTGAGCTTCACCAAGAGCTGCATTACCTGCCTTGTGGGATGTTGTTGGCCTTGGCAGAGGTTTGTGCTCTAGTCTAGTCTAATGAGCACATTTCTAGTTTTCTTTGCTTTTGCTTAAGTGCTTTGGCATTTGCCGCTCCAAAGAGAGGCACTAAATAAATTGTTTTTGTTTTTTTATTATTATAATTTGCGCTCTTGAATATATTCTGAGAGCAACCATGTCAAAAAATAAAGCTGCTGGAACTCGAAAACGAAATGAAAAGGCTGAGGCTTGACATACCACCCGTGAAATGTTGGAGTGGCTGCTTGAGTTCAGAGTTGGCAGTGTGAAACCTGAAACGAGAGGGAGTTGGATAACACTGTGAATAAATCATTTTATCATTTAGTTTATTTCAAGCTAGAGTCGCCACTGCAATTATATTTCCTTATTAGTCTGGTTTCCATCTAAAGGTATCGCAAATTTTAATCGAATGTTCAGAAAGTGGGCAAAAGAAAATGCGAAATATTCCGCGTTTCCATACGCTGCTATTATGCGAATTATAGAGCTGTCAATCAGCTCGTGTCTGCTTCTGCTGATCAGCTGCTAGATAGAGCAGATAGTAGTGCATACAATTTCATTCAATTCTAGAAGTGAGTCGCCTTAAAGTTAATATCCCAGTCTTCTTCTGTTTACCACGACGGGTATTGTGCTGCGTATTTACCATGGCATTATTTACCGTGTGTAGCACTATAGTGTGTAGGCTACACGACATGTCATTTGCAGTGATCAAGGCAAACTGTGTGGTTTTTGAATGGAGAGTCAACGGAATATCGCTTAATCTGTTTCCACTGCACGTATCGCATTTTCCTTTCATCGATAGACCCGACTTTTCCACCTCCCTCAAGCGTGAAAACCTTTCTGCGATATTTTGAGGTTTTTGAGAATTCTGCAGCGTTTCCACTCAGTTTTTTTATGCGCAAATTGAAATTTCGCATGAAAACAGGTGGATGGAAACCCGACTGTCATGTCATCAGTAAGTTAAGTTAAGTTAAGTTAAGTTAAGTTATCCTTTATTTATCCCCTTGGGGAAATTCATCCTCTGCATTTGACCCATCCTCTACTAGGAACCTTCCTAGAACTAGGAGCAGTGGGCAGCCACTGTGCAGCGTCCGGGGACCAACTCCAGTTCTTTTGCCAGTGCCTTGGTCAGGAGCACTGACAGGAGTATTAACCCTAACATACATGTCTTTCTTGATGCATCTTGATGCATCTTGGTCCCGGCCAGCCATACATCTCTGTAATCCTCGATCCTCGATTTCTTATCTTCGGAAAACATAAGAAGATCCCAAAACACGATCAGCAATCCGAAAGGCTGATGTCAACCCCATCACATTAGTGTTTTCCGTGTTAGCTCTCAGCCACGACGGGCTCCACCGAGAGAATGTCGTTTCTGCAGGAGAGCGCCTGCCTGGCGGTGAACAGCACGTGCGTGTCATTCAGAGCGTGGGGCGGGTTGGAGGAGGCGTGGCTGGGCTGCGAGGAGGAGTGGCTCGGGTGCACGGAGGGGCGGCTCGGCCCGGACGACTCGCGCTTATCGGGCCAGGCCGGCCGGTGGCAGGGGGTGCAGGGAGAGCAGGCGGCCGGCCGGCGGGTGCGGGCGGTCGCCACGGGCTCCAGCCCCACCCTCACCCCCACGCCCACCCCCACCCCCACCCTCCGCCTCCTCCTGCACATGGCCAGCAGCAGCTGGAGCTCCTGGCGGAACGCAGGGTTCAGGCAGCAGTAGATGAAGGGGTTGTAGCACGTGGAGCTCATGGCCAGCCAGTGGAAGCAGAAGTACAGGACGTTGGACGCGTGAATGGCCTGGCTGGACAGCAGCACCACGTAGCAGTTGAGGGGGAACCAGCAGACGGCAAACACCCCCACCACCAGGAGCAGCATGGCCAACGTCCGCCGGCGCTTCCTCCTCTGGGTGGCATACTGGGCCGTGGTGGTGTCGCCGATGGCGTTGCGGCGCCACAGGCGGCAGGCCACTGAGGTGTAGGCGGCGGAGATGATGAGGAGCGGCAGCACGTAGAGCAGGAAGAAGGTCAGGAGGTCGATGTACTGCCAGTAGACTTCTGACGGCTCCGGGAAGTCTGGGATGCACAGGCTGCGCTCCTGCTCCTCACTGTTGGGGGTGGGGGGGGATAGGTTATAAGAGGTTATAAGAGGGGTGAGAATAGACTAATTTCTCAGTCTCTATATCCACAGCACTCAACTGAGACTGAGAACTTTCTCCCAGCTTCCGTCGCTAAAACTGGGTGGAAGCAATTTGAGAGTTTGGAAAAAACAACAACATCGCAGAACCAATCCAGAGTCTTTAGGGTGGGCCTAACATTGCTCGCTCTGGACATCCGCTTTTCCATTTTTATCTGAAGTTCCCAGATGATTGGTAGGCGGAGATCTCCAATTGTCTGGGAGCTGAGACTACAGGTGAGAAAGTGAGCAGAAACAAGTGAGTCGAACGAAACAAGAGGGAGAAGTGAGGGAGAGATGAATGGAAGGAGAAACAGAAAGTGTATAGATGGGAGGTAGAGAGACCTTGAGCAAGCTTATGAAAAATCTGAGGTAGCCGAAGAGAAAATGTTCACATGTTTCTGAGCAATGAGGGAGAGAGATGGTTCAGGTGAGGGAGGAGGTTGAGGTTGAGGCCAGACTGGAAATAAAGATAAACAAATGAAAGGAAGTAGAACATTTAAAGATTCCTCACACGCTTTGCACGCTCGCGCATCGCCTGCTCAACTGCAGGCGTGCTTCACGCATACGCAGCTGAGCAAACCCTCCGCCTTATAATATTATAGTAGTGAGGTAGTGTAACTGTAGACATCAAAACCATGAAATAACAAAGACATTACTGTCATTTACCAAACTCATTTAAAGCATTTAAGCGTGAGCCAAATGGCTTTAAGATACTGTAAAGAAAAACATACTGTGTGTGTGTGTGTGTGTGTGTGTGTGTGTGTGTGTGTGTGTGTGTGTGTGTGTGTGTGTGTGCGTGTGCGTGCGTATGTGTGTGTGATCACACCTGTATGTGAAAGTCAGGAGTTGTTGGTAGATAGCATGTGGCAGAGAGAAGCAGCTGGCCATAATCCAGATGACGGCCACCCAAACACCACCTTGCACTTGGGACATGCGTGGTCTCAAAGGATGTAAAATCACCTGAGAGAAATCACATCACCATATCACCTCTAAACAATGGCTGTCATCTCACCTATACCCATCGAACAAGTACAAGAGACAAAACATTTATTAGGTATAACCTTGGATCATAATCATGATCTTGGTTTAAACACATTGATGACATTGTGAGCAAAATATAGGAAGGGGTGTGTCAGTTGTACGAAGAGTTTCAAAAGTTATGCCACCAGATGTCAATGAAAGATCCTTTTATATGCTTTGTTAAATTCAGTTAGCAATGTAAAGGTGACACGGTCACCAAAGGTAGTATAATAAGGTTATTTTCTCAGTTTTCTCAACATGATTATCAAACATGACATGCAGCTGAAGGAAGGATTATACTACAGCTATGCCTAAAGTGAAAACAAGTGTAATATGGAAGACTGTCATGTACAGACTAGAGCCATGGTCACGTGGCCAGTGCTTATTGTTCAAAAGTTAGTTAACTCCAAACATTTCAGGAACCGTGACTGAATTGTGTGTGATCAAATTTTCTTGGAATTACATGGGGTAAACCTGTGAAAGAATGCCAATATTGTTTCTCTTTTCATGTAACTGAGATGAGTTATTGATTATGTGGATGTTGTGTAGATAACTGTGTATGATTTACTTCACTTCTTAAGACACATTTTTATCGAGCAGCTTTTAATGTCTGATGTTTTCCCTGACTCCTTCTACAGTTTTAATTTGATTGCCTCTCTGCGTCCTTTCTTCATTGACTGTTTTTACATGATTGTTTTTTAATACTGACTGTTGTTCTTTTTCTTTTCGTTTTAATGACTCTTACACAATTGTTTTATTGACTGTTGTTAAGCACTTTGTTACTTGTATTGAAAAGTGCTATACAAATAAAGTTATTATTATTATTATTATTATTTCATGTGTGGTGGACCCGAGGAAGAATAGCCCTGCAGGTGCTAATGGGGATAAACCACACACACTCAGGATCAATATGGAGGAACATCTTCCTCACATTCAGTTGCAGACTCTTTTGTGCACTCCACATCTTGAATTATCAGAAACCTCCCGCCTGCTTCTCTTTAGCCACATCTCCTTTGTGACTTGTACAGATTTAACAAAAGGAAATCCATATCCATATACAGTGTTGGGCAAGTTACTTTCAAAATGTAATATATTACATATTACTAGTTACTTTCATTTGAAAGTAATAAGTTACTTTACAATATTAGTGTCTGTGTAGAGTAACTCATTACTTATTACACTACTTTTGCATTACTTTCACCAAAATAACAGCGGTAGCAGAATGAGATCTCCGTCCTGGAACATCCCGAGAAAGAATCTCAACTGGCTTGAAGTCAGTGTAAACCGTCCAAAATGTTCTTTGTTATTGTCATCTATAGTGGTTATTTGCAATATAAAAACACACAAGTTGATTAAGAAATGATTGTATCTTTATTTAAATATGTGGTTTGATTATTTCTTTTATACTCAATTTGTAACTTGTGTTACTTAGCAAAGTAACTTTTATAATATTACTGAAATCCTAATGGTAATAATAAGTTAGATTACTGACTGAGTTACTGCTAAAAGTAATATATTACATGTAATATGTTACTTTTGTAATGCGTTCCCCTCGCGCTGTCCAGTGTCCATATAGCATCTACCTGGATTCACCTCACTAGTGTATAGACGGGTTTAACTTGACAACATTAACAACTGTCACAACCCACCTGAATATCCGCTTTACTTCCTGTATAGATAGCTGAGCGCAGGCTGATATTCGGCTCATATTAAATGTTAACGTTAGGCCGTGTCTCCGACAGACACAGTAACAACGTAGCCTATTTCGGTCTTTATGTCTTGTAGTAGTTAGTAGTTGTTGTTGATAGTGGCCATAACAACCACCACTGTCAGAAAGACGTGCACACTCTGGGTAGTAGGAAGCGTTGTTGTCTGGTCCGGAGCTAGCCTGAGAGGCTAATAAAAGCTACATGTTACAGAGTAAAGCTGACTATCAGTACGTTGTTGCATGCATAGGCCTATCTTTACATTTAAACGTATAGCAAAAATAACAAATAGAAATAGAAGTAGGCTATGTCAGTGTTTTACCAGCTGAGGAAGTGGACACTGTAAATAGTTTGCTGTGAAGCTGATACAATTCGGGTAATGCAGCATTTATGGATGCCAACCGCCATAAAACACAGAAGAAGAAGCTGAGAAAAAGGTAAAGGTAAAGGTAAAGTCCCACTGATTGTCACACAATGTGTGAAATTTGTTCTCCGCATTTGACCCATCCCCTGGGGGAGCGGTGAGCGGCAGCGTGCGCCGCGCTCGGGAATCACATGGTGATTTAACCCCCCAATTCCAACCCTTTGATGCTGAGTGCCAAGCAGGGAGGCAATGGGTCCCATTTTTATAGTCTTTGGTATGACTCGGCCGGGGATCGAACTCACGACCTCCCAGTCTCAGGGCGGACACTCAGACCACAAGGCCACTGAGCTGAAGTGCTGAGGGGTTGCAGCTGGTGAAAACCGTCTATACTTCATGAAAAGCCTGAGTGAGTCACTTTGTACCATCCCCTCTCTCCCATCTTTTCAACATGGACCTTGTAATGCAGCAGAGATGCCATCAAGACAGCCTTTCTAAAGGCACTTTAGAGTGGCCCAGCAGTATGACGCTGCCCCGCTGAGAGCTTTTATAAAATGTTTAAAAAAGAGTAGGAGGAGTATAATTGTCTCTTCTCACTGAGAAAAGGAACCGACACGTTAAAAATGAAATGCAGCATGGAAAATGCCAAGTGTGTGTGTGTGTGTGTGTGTGTGTGTGTGTGTGTGTTCGGGGGCACAGCTATGCCATTATCGAGCTGAATCTTTAAACAAGTCTAAAGAGCACCCCTGCGGGTGACCTAACGGAGCCGGATTTTATGGGCAATCGCTAATTAGTGGCGGTCAAAATAACTCAAGACTCGTTTCAGCACCATGGAGAGCTCCAGAGTGGAGGAGCCTACAGGTGAGCGGAGTTATAATCAGCCAGTGATGTGACTTTTTTTTTTACAGCCCCGTGACTCGTCAGTCTAGCAGGAGCCGTCAAGTAGCCGGGTACAACGACGCTGGGCTCCGCGAGTCACGGGGCTGTAAAAAAAGAACGTCACATGTGACGTGAGTCACATGATTTTAGATGGGTCAAAGTCATATTTCCGGTGTATCTTGCCCATTCTATGACCAGACGAATATATTGTCATGTCATGGTGTTTTGGGGTCATTAATAAATGAGATTGATCCTGTTATTTTTCTATAATTTTTTGGGGTAGTTCTATTTTACATTGAAGTCAACGGGGAGAGGCTTGTGTTTTCTCTCTAAAAGGGGGCGGGAACATGTGCCACCTACAAAATGACCTATTGCCGATCTGATGTATGGTGTTTCCTGATTGCATGTTTTTTGTTCACTGTGTTCCACCTCCTGTTGTTGTATTTTGTATTCTGTCTGTTCAGTACTAAAAACTACAAAACTTAAAGGTCCCAATTCGTGCAGCTGTAACCTCTTAAAAACGTGTGTCTCTGGTCCATAAAACATGATTCTGGATTAATTTGTCGAAAATATAGCAACCCCGTTTGTTGTGACGGAGTTGTCCCTTCCTCATCTCGTTGCGTCCCAAGAATGGTCTGTTTCTATAATATATTCAGAACTAACAGTTCCCATTGGCCGCTGAGGGAGAGCCCGCCCCAGGCTCACAGCGGCCAACCAGATTAGCGTCTGTGGACCAGCACGCTAGGTTGTGTCCACAACTAACGTTAGCAACGAGCTATCGCTAACTTAACGGTTGCTACGCTAAAGAGGACATCTCAAATGCCTAGACTTACCGAATGCACCTCCGCAGTTGCTGGATCACGTACAGTTGGCGTCGCTCCAGCTAGAAGTGTTAATTTTGTGGCTATAGACAAAATGGTGCAGGTAGCTTGTGTGAGAGAGAAACGTGCACAGTATTGAAGGAGACTGCAGGGGGAAGCTGGATAGGGACAAATCCAACTGTGGCAGTTCTGAGCTTGTGACCACTCATTACAGGGAGGGATGACAGCAGTATAATGCATTTACAAGTAAAAACAGCTTTTGCACGGAATGGGACCTTTAAGAGGCTACATTTCCCAGGTGATGGGGCTGTCCATGGTGCTGAAATGGAGTGGAGGAGAGATAGACACACATCACTTTGGTTCAATCAGCCTGCTTTTCGTGGTTGTGAATTTAACTTTTGGCCCCAATTCTAGGCTAGTCTTTCTCCATTGTACTACAAAAGTGGTAGAGCCCTTACAGCAGCTACGAGCAAGATTTTCGATTGTTAATAAACAGTCTAAATTTAATATCGATGCATCACATCTTACCTCTAATAGTAGACGAGACCAACGCAGAGTAGTCTCGCTTGAACCCCGAGTGAATTGGCCAGTGTTGTCTTAACGAAATAGTCTGTCTGCGGCCGGGGCAGATCAGGAAGTGAAATGAAGCGGTTTGCGGCAGCCACTTCGGCCATAACCACAAAATAACAAAATTACTTCCAAACAAACTGTTAGAATATAACGAGAGATGTTTGCGAGAGTAGCAAGCCCCCCCTGCATGGCGTTCTCCGTGTTTATGGTCTGTTGCTAGGCAGAGCGAAACGGTTGAAGGCAGACAGCTGCCGTAAACCATTTCGTTTCACTTCCGGGTTTATCCGGCCCGCCGGTAGACAGATAGAGAGAGAGAGCCTGCATGGTGAAGCGAGGTTAGTAGACTGACACAGACTCTATAATCATCAAGAGAGCAATCTCCGATTCACACGGCTTTGGTCTCAGCTACTATTATAGGTAAGATGTGATGCATCAATATTATAATTATACTGTTTAATAACAATCGAAAATCTTGCTCGTAGCTGCTTTAAATGCAAATAGATTAGCGTTAACAATGGCAGTCAATGGGACATTTGCCGACTACGATTCAGGCGCCCAAAGTGCACATTCTAACAGCGCCATAAAGACTCACATGTACATGTTGTGACTCGTGTACTCACCACGTGATGAAAGAATCATCTAAAGTTACGTCAAACGGTCATTTTCGTAGTAAATCCAGACCGAGAACAAAACAAAGAGTACAAACTAACAGGAGAGTATAACTTTAGTTACTTCCTTGTTTGCCACAGCGCATGTTTATTATTTCATCACGTGGTGAGTACACGAGTCACAACATTTGAGGGCTCTACCAGAGCTTGTACTGCACGCAGATGGAAATTAAAGCCATGTATGTTCTTGTTTTAATATAGACAATATGGCAAATGGCCTTATCTCCCAAAAATGTGGCGTATCCCTTTAAGGTTTTGTTGATTTTTGCAGTCAACTAATCGTTCATTCTATGATTTTGCATAGACCTAATGTTCAGACTCAGAGTGCAAAGATCCTTCATTTCACCACTGCTGTGAAATCAATGTTTTATTTGATTTTGAAACAGTAGTCTTTCTTGTGTTGTTGTTATTTAGCTTTTCAGAGGCTATTGCATGGTTCAAAAGTGCAGAAATAGGCATAGCGGGTATATACAGTAACCTATGTTTTTACGATGTAAAAATATTTGCCCCCTCGCCAGTTATAACCGTCCTCCAGTCATTTCATCCTGGCGCCGGCTCTGCCAGTCTGACAGTGGAGCTCTAGCCTACCTGCCGGCGGTCCAGAGCGATGGCAGTGAGCGTGAGAGCGGACACGTGCAAGGAGCAGTACTGCACGAAGCGGCTGATGTGGCACATACCCTTCCCAAACACCCAGGTGCTGTGCACGAAGCGGACCTGAGGGAACACACACACACACACACACACACACACACACACACACACACACACACACACACACACACGTGACACACACACACACACACACACACACACACACACACACACACACACACACACACACACACACACACACACACGTGCACATGTAGGATTCACTATCAATTTTCTAGTCCATCATGAAAGAAGGTCATTAAAGGAGAACTTACCTCCAAAACACTTTTTTTCAGCTTTTAACCAATATATATGACTTTGGGGGTGATGTGTGAAGAATTCTGGTCAGAATTTCCACATTTGACACCAAACTGTTGCCATTTTACCATTTGTATCATTTTTCAGCAGCATAACTGGCATAAGCGCCCTCTACGGGTCGAACACTGCTTTTTTTTTTTTTCTCAAATGAATGGGAGATTAGGGGCACACTGACGTCACAGTGCCCCCAAAGACTATGGGATTTCAAGATAATTACTCCCCTACCCCCTCTGTACCCTTTCGGCTCCTCAGAACTCCAAGCCTATTCTTATTGAAGTTTGCTCTTAAAATACTGAACCAAACGTTGTCAAAGTTGGCACATGTCTTAATTATAGTTAGTTTCCCGCTGAATGTGTCACTACTTTATTAATATCTTACCTGAATAAGCTCGAATGATGATGTTTATATTATCAGTCCGAGTTGGAAGCACTGTCTCAAGCCCAGGCAGGTGGGAGCGGGCAGGAGAGAGTCGTACTGTAACCTCATGGACGAGCCTCATGGACAAGCTCCGGGGGCGCGCGGCCGCGCGCAGCAGCAGCTGGGCTCTCTGTGCTCTGAGAGCAGAGAGCAGTCTGATATTTCCGCAAACAAATAGCGTCGCAGTTTAGCGCACATGTAAAATATAACGCTATACTACGACGTGACAACGTGACAAAGCTGGTCTAAACACATCGGCTGCTGTAATATCGTCACTGTGTACAAGCAACGGGGGGGGGGGGGGGTTGACTCGCTGTGTGTGTGTTTTGCTGTCTGGAGCACTTTCTCCAGTGCTCTCTGTGCACAGTCTGACATTTCATTGGAAGCACTTTCTCTCGGCCAGTCAAACGGGAGAGTCTGCTCTGCTCGCTCATGCACCCGCGGGGCGCGCGCACACTGCACACAGCAGCAGTGAGAGGCGGGGGCTTTCAGTCAGCAGAGCAGAGCAACTGGCTCTGTCTGTGTGTGTGTGCTCCGAGGAGGAGAAGAGCTCTGTCCTGCTCTGCGCCCTATGAGGAAAAATCATAGGTGCTGTAAATTTCATCAAGAATCACGAAAACCCCCAAAACGCAAATTAAAAACGGATTTCATTGCGCGGTTTATCTCTAGTTAGACGAGGGAATTACGTGGAGAAATCTCGCATTGTGTTACCCCAGAGCGAGAGGTTTGTCCTATTGTGGGTGTGCTGCTGTTAACGAGCCCATGTCACTTTGCTCCCGTAACGTAGTTTGAGTAGTTTCCATAGAGTTACATGCAGAAAAATAATTAAATTTCTAGTTCGCCACTGAATTACCAAATTGATATAACTTTCAACCATTTTGAGCAAAGCTCTTTCCAAACAGGCCACCAGCGTTGGCTAGTTGCTGATATTTATACAGATATGGCCCCTCTCAAATAAATTATTTTTGAGGCAGTAGGCAAACTGTAATGGCGTCGATTTCCGAAAAAAAATCTGGACTTCAACACAGCCAAAGAGTCCAGTATAGACAAGAGCATATGTCATTTCTTGGTTTTTTCCATAGGTATTTTCAAATCACTGTTCTAATACATATCTAGGGGGTAAGTCCTCCTTTAAGAAGAGAATTGTAGTATGAAAAACTAATAGCCATGTTAAACTAATAGCCCTGCTCCTGTTGCTCCACTCAAAGACTGTATGTGTCCAGGGAAAAAACATACAATCCCTTTGAAGTGGAGTTATGAATGAAGTTAGTTGTATTTCACATGCAGGAGAGCGCAATCCGGTCAAGTCAAGTCAAGTCAAGTCATTTATTTATAAAGCACATTTAAAAACTCAAGAGCCAACCAAAGTGCTGTACAGTCAAAAGCATAAAAATACAGGATAATGCAACACAGAGGACAATGCAGGACAGAGGACAATACAACACAAACACAATACATCACATAGGACCGAGGGGACAGAACAGTGGGGAAGGGGCAGGATAAATTACAAGGGAGTGTGTGAGTTAGGGGGTGGGAGAGTCAGGGTTTATTGAAGGCTAGGGAGTAAAAGTGTGTTTTTAATCTAGACTTAAATGTTTCCAGCGAGGGAGCAGATCTAATCTCCTGGGGTAGCTGGTTCCACAGCTTGGGGGCCACAGCCGAGAAAGAGCGATCGCCCCTCGTTTTGAGTCTGGTGCGGGGGGGGGACCAGCCGAGCCTGGGAGGAGGATCTTAGAGACCTGGGTGCTGAGTGGGGGGTTAGCAGCTCTGTAATGTAGGGGGGTGCTGCACCCGATAAAGCCTTAAAGGCCAGGAGGAGGATTTTAAAGTTGATCCTAAATGGGACTGGGAGCCAGTGTAGGGATGCTAGAACTGGGGTGATGTGCTCTCTTTTTCTGGTGCCGGTAAGAAATCTAGCTGCAGAGTGTTGGACCATTTGGAGGCGGGACATGGCTGCTTGACTAATGCCGGTGTAGAGAGCATTGCAGTAGTCAAGGCGTGATGTGATGAAAGCATGGGTTACTCTTTCCAGGTCAACGGGTGAAAGAATTGGTTTTATTTTAGAGATGTTTCGCAGTTGGAAACAGCAGGATTTAACGACAGCATTTACCTGTCGGTCGAATTTGAGCTCTGGGTCGAAAATTACGCCCAGGCTCTTGACGTGGGGCTTGAGGTGGGTGGAAAGTTGTCCTAAGCTGTTTGAGAGTGTCTTGGTGGAGGAGGGGGGGCCGAACAAAATTATCTCAGTTTTGTTCTCGTTGAGCTGTAGGAAGTTGTGGGCCATCCAGCATTTTATGTCCTTGAGACAATCCTTAAGGGAGTCCAGGTTAGCTGTGTCAGAGGGATTGAGAGGAAGGTAAATTTGAGTGTCATCGGCATAAAAATGGTAAGAGATATTGTGTTTCTGGAAGATTTCGGCCAGGGGGAGCATGTAAATAGAGAAGAGTAATGGGGCCAGAATGGAACCTTGGGGGACCCCATACAGTAGGCTAGCTGTGGGGGAGGAGAATCCACCCAAACTGACTGAAAAGGAGCGGTCGCTCAGGTAGGAAGCAAACCAGTTTAAGGCTGACCCCCTGACACCGAGCCTGTGTTCAAGACGATCGACCAGGGTGGAGTGGTCGACCGTGTCGAACGCGGCGGAGAGGTCCAGGAGGAGGAGCATGGCACAGCTACCTGAGTCGATGGTGAGAAGGAGATCGTTGTAGATTTTGACCAGGGCTGTCTCAGTGCTATGGCCTGCCCTGAAACCTGACTGGGTGGGCAGGAGGGCTGGGTAAGAGAGGAGCAGGGGAGGGGGGCTGGGTGGGAGGGGGGGGGGCAGGAGGGCTGGGTGGGAGGGGGGGGGGGGCAGGAGGGCTGGTTAGGAGGGGGGGTAGGAGGGGGCGCCGGGCAGAGGGGCTGGGTGGAAGGGGGGGCGGGCAGGAGGGCTGGAGGGGGGTAGGAGGGGGGGGCCATGTAGGAGGGCTGGCTACGATGGGGGGCCGGGCTGGGGGGCTGGGAAAGAGGGGGGGTGGGGGTGGACGGTGAGATGGCTGCTCTGATGGTTTCCACCTTCCTAATGAAGAAGTTTAGGAATTCTTCACATTTAGAGGGGGAGGCATCAGGACAGGGGGCGGCGGGGGCGGAGGTGAAAGAATTTATGGTCGAAAAAAGGACTCTGGGGTTATGGCAATTTTTGCTAATCACTTCTGAGAAGTGCTTCTCTCTCGCCACCTTAACTGCCTCTTGGTATTGTTTGAGGTGAACTTTGAGGATGTCATAGTGGATCTGCAGTTTATTGTGTTTCCACCTGCGCTCAGCTTGCCTGCACCGTCTCCTTAAAACTCTGGTGTTGTCATCAAGCCAGGGCTGAGATCTAGGTTTAGGCTTTTTAAATTTAAGGGGGGCGACAGAGTCAAGTATGGAGGAGCAGGAGGAATTAAACATTGATATAAGTGTCTCAGTGCTATGCTCAGCAGGAGAGGCCTCAATACTGCAGGTGTTAGGGGCAGTTATGTAGGCAGCACAAAATCTACTGGCAGTGGAGGGGTTAATGAGGCGAGAGGAACGCGGGGGGATAATAGCTTTTGAAGTGGGGACAAAACAAAGAGCATCAAATGAAATTACTGAGTGGTCTGAAAGGAATGGGTCACCAATTTCCAAGTTGTCGATGGAAAAACCTGCTGTTAAAACCAAATCTAGGGTGTGACCACATTTGTGTGTTGGGGAATGAATATGTAGGCTAAAATTAAGAGACTCCATTAAGTGCAGAAAATCATTAACATGGGGTTTGTTAGGACAACAAACATGGACATTAAAATCACCGAGCAGTAAGACTTTGTCATAGCTGGGCATTGTTTGCGCTAGGAGAACAGATAATTCAGAAATAAAATCACTAAGTGAGTTGCCGGGGGGTCGGTAAACCAGGATAATTAGTAGAGGAGTCAGGAGTCCGACTTTGATCAGCTGTACTTCAAAACTATTTACATGATCCGTCTTTAGAGGGACACAATTAAAATGTTTTTTAAAAACAACTGCTAAACCGCCTCCGCTGCCTCCTGAGCGACGTGGGGTGTTTATAAAGTCACAGTCCGGGGGACAAAGTTGAATGAGAGGAGTGGGCTGCTCACCGGACCGTATCCACGTTTCAAACACCAGGAGAAAATCCAGAGCACTGTCTGTGAAGAGAGCGTTCAAGTTGAAGGCCTTGTTTGACAGTGAGCGAGCGTTGAATAGGGCCAGCCTCGGGGGGGGGGGGGGAGGAGGGGAGCTCCCGGGAGGCTGCACTTGTGGCAGAGAGCGGAGGTTATGGAGGTTTACTCCACGACATCCAGACGATGTTGGAACAGAGCGAGAATTTTGTCTGGTTGTGGTGTAAACTGGGATTTGGCCGGACGTGGGGCTTGATGCAGAGACTGAAGTGGTAGTGAGCCCACCTTTCCAGCAGGGGGAGTAGGTGAAAGGACTAGCATGGGAGGAGTGGGTAGGCTGCTGACCAAGGGTGGACAGGTGGGGAGAGGGTAGGGTGTTTGGGTGCTCGCGAAGGTGATTGTGGAAGCTGTGTGCAGGGGGCACCGACAGTCATACAGATTTGGTGGAGTGTACAGCTACTGCATGACGGAGGTTGGCGCTGAGCATTTGGATGCCTAAGGAGCTTGGGTGAAGTCCGTCTGCGGCGAACATTGTGACGCGTTCCCAAAACAGGTTAAAGTTGTGAATGAAGTTTATGCCGAGGGGAGGACAAGACAACTGGAGCCAAAAATCGAGGGCCAGTAGGCGGCTGAATCGCTCGGCGCCACGACGGAAAGTGGGAATTGGACCGGAAACAAATATGGATTTACCGCTGGCAGTGAGCAAGTTGAAAAGACGGATGAAGTTGAGTTTTGT
The DNA here is from genome assembly GCF_964638095.1 of Poromitra crassiceps. Classification (NCBI taxonomy): domain Eukaryota; kingdom Metazoa; phylum Chordata; class Actinopteri; order Beryciformes; family Melamphaidae; genus Poromitra; species Poromitra crassiceps. The sequence goes on along the minus strand of NC_139626.1, from coordinate 42,957,702 downwards.
TTGCTCAGACTGGTGGCGACTGGTGTCATTGCACCCTACATGCAAGACAATTTTCATAACGGATGGGGGGAGTGATTGTTGCCACACCGTCGTGACTGACACCGCCACAGACACCACCCACTTAGCCAATTTGAACTAAGATAGGCATGCCTAAGATGCCTAAGGTCCGCCACTTCACGGCCTCGCCCGTAGCTCACTTGTTCTTATGACATCACTGATGAGCACTGCATGTCGTTGCCTCGTCTGCTCTATGACATTGTAATTATGGCAATCACCTAATTAAGAAATCCGGCTCCGTCAGGTCACCCGCACAGTCTGGTTCCTCCCGATTCTACCTGCTTATACTCCCATCACTTATAGCCTCACACTGATGACATCACTGATGACATCATCACTGAACTCACATTATTATATGATATCACTGATGACATCATCAATGTGTGTGTGTGTGTGTGTGTGTGTGTGTGTGTGTGTGTGCCTACCTATGACATCACTGATCAGTCTTGTCACAATGGCTCATTGTGTGTGTGACATCACTGATCAGTCTCACAATGCCTCCTTGTGTGTGTGTGTGTGTGTGTGTGTGTGTGTGTGTGCGCCCTTATGACATCACTTTTGACATCATCACTGATGACATCACATCTTAGCTAATTAGCCTAATTAAAATCTGACTCTGTCAGGTCACCCGCACTGGTGCCCTTTTACACACCCTGAAAGTTTCAGCCTGATCGCCCTTAAAACGGCATAGCTGTCGCCGTATACAGAACAACAAACAAATTGCCCACATTCAAAGTTTTATATACTAGCAATTAGGGGTGTCACAATATATCGTCCCACGAAATTTCGCGATAGTAAAACGTCACGATATGTATCGTTGAGATGAAATCTCATATCGTGAAAAAAAAAAAAAAAAACTTTTTTTTTTTTTTTTTTTTCCAAAAATAGACAAAGAAACGTCTTTGTTTGTTGA
>NC_139626.1:42901732-42951732 GCF_964638095.1 Poromitra crassiceps | reverse complement strand
CCGTTCTTTGTGACATAGTTTGATAGATTATGTAACCATTCCATTCTACATAGAATAGTTTAATTGCTGTACTGTTACTGTTACATTACTCTAGGCTTTTTGTCCCTTTCAGAGGAAGATACTGATTTTATTATTCCAAAAGAGCGTCTGGCAAAGGACAGTTACATCAGGAGAGGCCCCATTAAAAGAGAAGAAGAAAGCTACCCAAAGACTAACCATAGGTGCTTCAGCAAAGCCTGGTTTAAAAAGTACCAATGGTTAGAGTATAAGAAAAGAACAGATTCAGCTTTTTGTTTTCCCTGTCGAGTCTTTGGATGCACTGATAACTATGGCAGGAAGTTTGCCATTGAGGGATTCAGAGAATGGAAGTCGGCTTTGGATCCAGGGAAAGGTTTTGCCAGACACAATGCAAGCCAACAGCATATGGAAAACTTTAAAAAGTGGCAGATGCATTTGGTGACTACTCCAATGGATCAGCAACTGTCAGCCCAGAAAGCCAAACAAATACAACTGCAGACGAAACAAAGGGACAACAGATACAATGCTGCTCTCAGGCTAGCAGACATATCCTCAACATTAGCCCGCTTGAGATTACCCTTCCGAGGCCATAATGAATCAGACACTTCAAATAACAAAGGTGTCTTCAGGGAAATCGCTGATTTGGTTGGAAGATATGATGAAGTTCTTCATACACACCTCGAATCTGCCAAGAAGAACCCTAAAGGTGTCCCCAGTTATCTCTCTGCACAGAGTCAGAATGATATGATTAGATGTTTGGGAAATGAAGTCAGAGACAAAATTATAGATGAAGTAAAGGAGGCAACATTCTTCTCTGTGTGTCTTGATACAACTCCAGACAACTCTAAACTGGATCAGCTGTCTGTCATTCTCAGATTTGTCAACAAAGCAGCTAAGATACAGGAGTGCCTAATCGATGTAGTGCATGCGAAAGACACAACTGGTGCTGGTCTTGCCAAGAATCTCATGGAGACGATGGAGAAATATGGCCTTGATGTCAGCAACATCAGGGGTCAAGGATATGATGGCTGTGCTGCTATGTCTGGAATATATAGGGGTGTGCAAGCTATCATAAAACAGAGCAGTGAGAAGGCATACTTTGTGCACTGCTATGCACATCGATTGAACCTAGTTGTGGTCGATATGTGTTGTAAGAACACAGTCTCACGCAACTTCTTTGGTGTCGTTGAGCAACTCTACTCCTTCATGGAAGGTTCCACCAAACGACATGGCTTGTTCATCTATGTGCAAAAAGAGCTGATTGAAAATGATCCCACGAGACCCTCGAGACCCAAGACACTGAAGCCTTTGAGTGGCACAAGATGGGCAGCCCGAATTGACAACTGCAGAGTCCTTCTCATTACCCTTGATTCTGTGGTGGAGACATTGGATCGAATCCAGACCAGTGAAGTGTTTGACCGAGACACATCAGGAACTGCAATGGCACTGAGAAAAGCCATTGATTTCGATTTCTGTCTCCATCTGGTGGCCTTGAGCAAAATTCTCACAGTGACTGGTATTCTCTCAAAATACCTCCAGCATGCAGACCTGGACATCAGCGCAGCTGCAGAGATGGTGGATGACTGCAAAACGGAACTGTCTCTCCTGAGGACAGATGAAGCTTTTGTGGAGATGTGGGATGAAGCAGAGATGGTTGCCTCAAAGATAAATGTTCAGTGGAGGGAAAGGAGGAACAGAAAGGTTTCCAGGAGACTGGAGGAAAACTGGCAAAATCAGACACAGATGAGTCCAAAAGAGGAGATGAAGGTTAATTTTTACTTTGCAACTCTTGACCTCTGCTTGCAGAGCATCACAGACAGATTCAGCAACCAGACCCTATCTCTTCTCAAACACACATGCAGCCTCACAAAGCCATCAACAGAGAAGATCACACACCTTCAACAGCTGTGTACATACTACAGTGGGGATGTAAATTCAGAACAAGCTCAAATGGAGTACAGATTCTTAATACACAGAATCCAGAGAGAAGAAACACAGCCGAGCAAGGTGATGGCTATTTACCAGTTCATGGTGGAGAATCAGCTTGTGGCAGCATATCCTGAGATCAGCAAGCTCTACCAGCTCATCCTCACACTACCAGTCTCATCATGCAGCAATGAAAGATGCTTCTCTTCACTTAAATTCATAAAGAACAGACTGCGGACCACGATGGTGCAAGAAAGGATGGCTGATCTGATGGTCATTGCAGTCGAGGCAGAGAGGACCCAGGAAGTGAACTTGGAGAGAGTTAGGGATTCCTTTTGGAGGCTTGCAGACAGACGTTAAGGTAGGCTGATGAAAATTCTACATTTGACTATTATTGTCCAACTATTATTGTCCTCTTTCAGTGTGTGTAGTAGGTATTTACAGGTTATGTGTTGTGACAGCCCTCCTGCTCTGTTGTGTGCTTCCTGTTTGTTTCTGTTACAGGTGATTGACAGGCAGAGCTGTGAGTGTCCTGGATGAGACCAGAGCCGTGTAAGAAGAGTTGTGACATCTCCATTCACTCCAATGGACCAGCACTCAAGAGTTCCAGGAAGTAAGGTCCTGGATTAAGCAACACTGTCGAGTTGCAGCAAAATGGACAGTTTGTGTTGTACTTGAAACATTTTTTTTTCCTTGAATCAAACTGTACAATATCAGCTTTATTTTAGCATTCAAAAGTAGCGCAAGACCCATTCCTGGCTGTTCAGCTACCTTCTGAAAAGGCAATACCAATCAGTATGTTTCATCAGCAGCCATGTGTCCTGCTGAAGTGCTCTTGGCCAAGGCACTAAACCCCTGACTTGCTCACTCACTGTAAGTCATGCACTCTGTATGACAGTGTCAGCTGAAAGACTAGAAATACAAATGTGAAATGGACTAAGTCCTGTATGATTCAAAGCTGTGACATTTGTGTTCTCACCGCAGAGAGCTGCTCCCGGGGCAAGTTTACAGTCAAAATAAACTCATGCAGAGTGTAGGGTAGGGCTGATCCCTACGTACTATTCAGGGGGAGGGACTTTTATTTCTTCCAACTATCCAATAATCCTCCAGTGTTTCCATGCTGAAGACAAGGCTATCTTGGTTCATTAAGTCACAGGCCAATTCAGTTCTTATTGGAATTAGATTCTACAGTATAGGTAAAAACAACTGAGAAATGTAGCCTACTTTTTAATAGTTTTATTCCAAAATGTTGGCAAAATGTATACTCTGATAGCAACAATGCTGACATGATGCCAAAATAAACATTGTGTTACATTGCTTTGAAACGTGTGGTCTCCCTTTTTTGTCAAGTCCATTGAGCCTGGGCAGTGGCAATGTACTTAGTCTGGTGATTATGGATCTTTCCAGGAGGCTGAGAGCAGTTTGGAAAATAGCCTTATGGTTACACCTGCTCAGTCTGTTAATTTAAAATGAGATATTCCTCTAAATCTGGCTTCCAAACCCCCCAATTTTTCGCCGCCCTACGGGCGGCGACAGAGTTCGCCCCCTCAGATTTTTGGTTTGCATGACGCCCCTGCGTGCGTGTGTGTGTGTGGGGGGGGGGGGGGGGGGGGGGGATAGGGAGAGCGAGGGAGTGTGTGCATGAGAGAAGAGAGAAAGAAAGAAAGCCAAGGGAGTATAGGAACTTGTGCAGCTGAGCTTCACTCATTCACACATTTGAAGCAATTAAATAACACTGTCTCTCACATTATGCAGAATTAAGGCCAGACTATAAGACATACATTCACTTGACTCTCAACAGCACACCTGAACTCAAAGCCAATAACAAAAGGCGGTGGCCTTGCGAAGAGGCCCCTGAGCTCTTGGGCCGCCCCAAGAGTAACCCAGTTGGGCCCAGTAGGCCCGTTCGGTAATCCATCCCTGGCTGCTGTCTATTTGTACTTTTGGCATCCAACCTACATCTGATTTGTGCTTGCATTTCTTTGAGTACTGAGCAATGTGCAGTTCTCTGTGCATGTATATTGATGATGCTTCAGTAACTGAAGTGCATCTCATTTAAAGGGCATTCATCATAACCATACTAAGTAGCCCATAGGCACAATGTACTTCAAGAGAATCACCCTGTGCATATTCAGCCCGCTGCTATATATTCCCATACTGAACAGTTATCCCTGAACAAAACTTTATGAACAGCATTATTATCAGATTTGCAGATGACACAGCTGTGAAATTATGATGAATCCATACAGAGTACTGATAGATTGGTGCACTGATAATAACCTTGATTTAAATGTAATGCACTGTAATTTAATTTAATTGACAAAGGAAATCATTGTTGATGCTGCGATAGGCTCTAGCATCTTGTGACCTGAAATGGAATAAGCAGATCAATGCATTATCCAGTGATGTATTTGTTCTTCATGACATGTTTAGTAGTATCTCATATGGACCCAATTACCAAATTGATTTTTGGAGCAGGGAGTTGGTTGATAATCATCGTCGGCCTCCAGCAGAAGTGTCACAGAGAAAGAGGCTATAGATCCCTATACCAGCTGCACCCTCGCTGTTCTTTGGCTGTGAACTTCCTGGAGCGGGGCAGGGGGGAAAAGAAGTTGAAAAAGAGAGCAAAGTATTAGATTTTATCATTATATATATATAGATATATAGATATATATATTTTATTTCTTATACATGTTCTCATGTCTTTACATATAGAAATATATGTATACTTTTTATTTCTTGTTCATGTTTATATGTGGCTGATCTGTTATCTCTGACATTATTTGTTTGTTTATGTTATGTCATGCTGTTCAAGATTCAAGATTCAAGATTTTTATTGTCACTCCATGGTACAAGTATCACGTGTGAAATTCTTGTGCTGTGGACTCCGTTTACAACATAGTGCAAATAGTACAAATATAACAGGGCATATGGGTGCAAAAACAACAAGAGACACAACAAGCATAAGGCAGTATAGTGATAAGACAAGTCAGAGACAGTGGCATATTCACTGCACATAGGTGCACGTGTCGGGTGCATACTTTAGACGTGCTTAAACATTTTAAATTCTGCGTATTTGACATACAGGTGCAAATAACATATTCCTTATTAAACATACAATTAAACTCGGCATTTTAAATTCGGCGTATTTGACATACAGGTGCAAATAGCATATTCCTTATTAAACATACAATTAAACGTTAGACATACGTAATGGTAGCAGCTACAGTACGGTACAGTGCGGCTACTACACTATTTGTGTATGTTAAGGAGTCTCGTGGCCTGCGGGAAGAAACTGTTCCTCAAGCGATTTGTGCGTGCTTTCGGAACCCTGTATCTTCTCCCTGAGGGTAGCAGGGAGAACAGGCTGTTGTGGGGATGGTTTGTGTCTTTGATGATCTTCAGGGACCTCCTGAGGCACCGCTGTTTATACAGTTCATGCCTACGTTCATGTTACGTTACATCCTGTCATGTCTGAAGTTTGTAGCTCACTGTGAGCTTTTGAAGGTGTTGGATAGGCTGTGAAACTGAATTGCCCTTCTGGGATAAATAAAGTTGTCTGAATCTGAATCTGAATCTGAATCTGAATCTGAATCTGAATCTGAATCATTATGACTGCATCAGCACAACCAATATGGTGTCCTCGATAGCCGCTGTTATTGTTTGCGATCTGTGTATGATTACCAGCACAAGCACCCCCCAAATATCTCTTCTAAGCTGATTGGATGGTGAGGCACCATGCTTACCTTATTACAATTAATCCTCCTGTCCAACAAAGTGGTGAGGTGCGCCTCACGCCGTGACTAATCTTGTCTGCCTCATTATGTGAATCACTAAAAAAGAACACGCGCACATTTCCGAGAAGAACCAGAGATTCAAGTTAGCCTTCCTTCCCCGTCTGTCCTCCAAAAACCTGTGTATATAAAGGTGGTGATTTTGTTTGGTTTACTTTTGTCTTTTTGTGCCACTGCAATCAAGGTCAAATGGGTGCCCAGAGGTCAGCAGCAGCCTAGCAACAACAAGCAGCAGCATAATAAATACAAATCTGATCTAAATGTACAACAACGCAATCTTGAAGAATGTCTTTTCTGAAGCTATCCTTCCTTGACACGCACCAAAAACCATTACAGTACTACTATAGTATTATGCTATTACTCCCTCACTCTCTTCCAACCTTTGTCAAGATGTTGGTTTATTGCATAATGCATGTTGTTGTTGTTGTTGTTGTTGTTTTCCTCAAAATGACTCATGTGCAAACCATATGCATGTGTATACCATGCATACACAAGCCAACACGCATTATACTTTGGGTTATAATTTATTTCCACTCTAATTACATCAATAAGGAACACAATGAGAGAATGTATGACTATTTTGGTCATGGGTTTCATACACTTTCTTTCACTAACACAGATCACACCATGGTTAGAATGAATATATGTTTATTGATAAGTGAGTGTGGTGCGATTGCTCGGAGACTCTTCTAGTACAAGGCACGGCCGTGTCCGGAACCAGGATTGCTTGGAGACTCGTCTAGTACGCGGCACGGCCGTGTCAGGAACCAGGATCCCGGGGGTTGAGACTCTGAGTGGGGGTACGTCTCTGGGCGTAGCCTGCTAGGTCCTGCGCCCGGGCGTAGCCTGCTAGGTCCTGCGCCCGGGGTGAAGACCGCATCCTGGGTGGGAGCCCGCTGGGCTCGGTGTCCCAGGATAACGTACGATCTCCACCTACCCCCCCTGGTTCCTGTGTTCAGAGGACAGAGAGGCAAGATTAGGCATGTGCAAAACATATCTTTAACAGTCGGCGGGAGGAAACCGGAGTGCCCGGGGAAAACCCGCGCAGCACGGGGAGAAACATGCAAACTCCGCTCGTGCTGCCTGTAACGAGATGTGAACTAAGGGGTGTGGAGGGGGGGGTCGTGAAGACATGACAAACGGGAGAGAAGTGGTATGACAGTGAGTGTATAGGCTACAGGTGATTGAGCTGATAGAAAGCCGGTGTGGCTCGGTGATTGGATTGGAGGAGCGCAGGTGAATGGATGGTGGATTAGAGTAGGTGGTGAGATAGACGCGGACATGGTGTGATCTTGTGTTCCTGAACCTCAGTTATCAAGCTAACTCCATTTCACTAACACAGATCACACCATGGTTAGAATGAATATATGTTTATTGATAAGTGAGTGTGGTGCGATTGCTCGGAGACTCTTCTAGTACAAGGCACGGCCGTGTCCGGAACCAGGATTGCTTGGAGACTCGTCTAGTACGCGGCACGGCCGTGTCAGGAACCAGGATCCCGGGGGTTGAGACTCTGAGTGGGGGTACGTCTCTGGGCGTAGCCTGCTAGGTCCTGCGCCCGGGCGTAGCCTGCTAGGTCCTGCGCCCGGGGTGAAGACCGCATCCTGGGTGGGAGCCCGCTGGGCTCGGTGTCCCAGGATAACGTACGATCTCCACCTACCCCCAAAAGAGCCCCAACACAGCGGGAGCTGGCTCGTCGGATATCGTCGAGGTCGTCGTGGATGAAGATCGCATCCCGGGAGGGAGCCCGCTGGGCTCGGTGTCCCAAGATAACGGACGATCTCGGTCCACCCTCAGCGAGCTTCGACACAGCAGGAGATGGCTCGTCAGATGTCGTTGAGGTCTTCTTCTTCTTTCTCTCTCTTGTCAGGAACCAGGAACCCAGGGGTTGAGACTGAGTGGGGGTTACGTCTCTGGGCGTAGCCTGCTAGGTCCTGCGCCCGGCATGAAGACCGCATCCTGGGTGGGAGCCCGCTGGGCTCGGTGTCCCAGGATAACTTACGATCTCCACCTACCCCCAAAAGAGTCTCAACACGGCGGGAGCTGGCTCGTCAGATGTCATCGAGGTCGTCGTGGATGAAGATCGCATCCTGGGAGGGAGCCCGCTGGGCTCGGTGTCCCGAGATAACGAACGATCTCCATCCACCTCCAGCGAGCTTCGACGCGCAAGAGATGGGCTCGTCGGATGTCGTCGGGGTCATCGCGGATGTAGCTGTGGTATGCTTGGGAGGACCTTCGTTTTTACGGAGTCCTTTCGGGAGCATGGTGAGGGGGTGGTTTGTGATGTAAAGCGAAGTGCGGTTGAACTTCTCAGCCGGGAGGGAAGCCTGAAAGGTGACGGAGTCATTTGGCGTGGGTGGTGGGGCCATGGGGGCAAGCGACCCTGGAGTGGGCGCCGCCGCGAAAGAGCATGTGTGGAGGAACCGGCAGCCGGACGCGCTGCAGCCCCTATTCTCTCTCTTTTTTCCTTTTCTTCTTCTCTCTCTCTTTCCTATCTTTTCTTCTCTTCTTTTCTCCTTTTGCTTTTCTTTTCTCCAGCGGCCCAAGGTTTGGACCGAGTGTTCTGAGAGGCCCTAGCGTCTCTGGGCGGAGCTCCCGTAGCTCTGCAACCCAGGATGAGGACTGTGTCTCTGGGCGGAGCTCCCGTAGCTCTGCAACCCAGGATGAGGACTGTGTCTCTGGGCGGAGCTCCCGTAGCTCTGCAACCCAGGATGAGGACTGTGTCTCTGGGCGGAGCTCCCGTAGCTCTGCAACCCAGGATGAAGACTGCGTCTCTGGGCGGAGCTCCCGTGGCTCTGCAACCCAGGATGAGGACTGCGTCTCTGGGCGGAGCTCCCGTAGCTCTGCAACCCAGGATGAGGACTGTGTCTCTGGGCGGAGCTCCCGTAGCTCTGCAACCCAGGATGAAGACTGTGTCTCTGGGCGGAGCTCCCGTGGCTCTGCAACCCAGGATGAGGACTGTGTCTCTGGGCGGAGCTCCCGTAGCTCTGCAACCCAGGATGAGGACTGTGTCTGTGGGCGGAGCTCCCGTAGCTCTGCAACCCCGGATGAGGACTGTTTCTCTGGGCGGAGCTCCCGTAGCTCTGCAACCCAGGATGAAGACTGCGGCTCTGGGCGGAGCTCCCGTGGCTCTGCAACCCAGGATGAGGACTGTGTCTCTGGGCGGAGCTCCCGTAGCTCTGCAACCCAGGATGAGGAATGTGTCTCTGGGCGTGGCTCTGCACCCCAGGATGAGGACTGTGTCTCTGGGCGGAGCTCCCGTAGCTCTGCAACCCAGGATGAGGACTGCGTCTCTGGGCGTGGCTCTGCACCCCAGGATGAGGACTGTGTCTCTGGGCGGAGCTCCCGTAGCTCTGCAACCCGGGATGAGGACTGCGGCTCTGGGCGGAGCTCCCGTGGCTCTGCAACCCGGGATGGAACTGAGAAGGGGGGGGGGGGGGGAGCAAACAAGTAAAACCAACATTGGGGTGCTGGGGAAGGGGAAAGGGGGGGGGTTGGGGGAGGGGGTGGGAGGGCATCGAGAGGGGGTAGAATAGTGGGAATGTTGCGGTGGGCTGCCGAGGCGGGTGGCTGCGCTGGCAACTGGAGGGGGGGGGAAGACGGGCCGCTGGCGCTGAAGGAAGAGACTTCGAGGGGAGTGGAGAGGGGAGGGGCAGACAAGGGAAAAACAACATAGGGGTGATGGGGAAGGGGAGGGGGGGGGGGGAGGGTATCCGTTAGGGGAAGAACAGGAGGAAGGGGGATGACGCCGGTAGCCGCGGAGGCCGTGGCGGAAAGAGGGGCCGCGAAGGCCACGGAGGGAGGGGGGTAAGCCGCGGAGGCAGAAGGAAGAGGTTGAGCGGGGAGGGAGGGGTGGGATGCGTGTGCGTGGGGACCCGGGAGAGCGGGTGGTGGACAGAGAGAGGCAAGAAATGTAGACAATGCATTGTAAACTACATTTTGGTGGGGAAGGGGAGGGGGAGGGAAGGGGGAGGTTGGGGGAGGGGGTGGGAGGGCATCGAGGGGGGGTAGAAAAGTAGGAATGTTGCGGTAGGCCGCCCTCGCTGAGGTGGGCAGCTTCGCTGGCAACGGAGGGGGGGACAAACAGGCCGCTGGCGCTGAAGGAAGAGACTGCGAGGGGAGGGGAGAAGAGGATGCGTGTGCGCGGGAGTCTATGGGTGCGCCCCCGCCGCGCTGCGGCTGGAGGGCGGAAAGGAGGTTGAAAAGGAGGAGGGAAGGGGAGGCTGCGACCGAGGTGACGTTTAGCCTGCTGGCTGTGGCCACGGTGGCGTGAGCCTAAAGAGAAGGGAGGGGGGGAGGGAAGGGAAGGGGAGGCTGCTACCGAGGTGACGTTTAGCCTGCTGGCTGTGTGCACGGTGGCGTGAGCCTAAAGAGAAGGGAGGGGGGAGGGAAGGGGAGGCTGTGGCCGTGGTGGCGTGAGTCTGGTGGCTGTGGCCACGGTGCCCTGAGCCTGAAGGGAAGGGAGGGGGGAGGGAAGGGGAGGCTGTGGCCGTGGTGGCGTGAGTCTGGTGGCTGTGGCCACGGTGCCCTGAGCCTGAAGGGAAGGGAGGGGGGAGGGAAGGGGAGGCTGCGACCGAGGTGACATTAGCCTGCTGGCTGTGGCCACAGTGGCGTGAGCCTGAAGGGAAGGGAGGGGGGGAGGGAAGGGGAGGCTGTGGCCGTGGTGGCGTGAGTCTGGTGGCTGTGGCCACGGTGCCCTGAGCCTGAAGGGAAGGGAGGGGGGAGGGAAGGGGAGGCTGTGGCCGTGGTGGCGTGAGCCTGCTGGCTGTGGCCACAGTGCCATGAGCTTGATGGGAGGGGAGGGGGGGGGGGGGGGAGGGGAGGCTGTGGCCGCGGTGGCGTGAGCCTGCTGGGATGGGAGGGGAGGCGGGAACGATGCCTGGGCCCGACGGGGGCAGCAGCGGCGTGATCCGAAGCGAGCTGGGCAGACCCGGGTCCGTGTGCCAAGGCTGAAGGCGGAGGATGGGAGGGGAGGGGGGGGAGCGTGTGCACTGAGAGCTAATGTTGTTTTGGGATGAACTGTCCCTTTAACGGTCTTGTTTTCTTAGGGAGTACTTAGTAGCAGTAGTAGCAGTACTGTAGCAGTACTGTATTAGTAGTAGCGGCCGTAGTGACTGTTGTGATGCATGGCACCGGACTGTTGTTGTGGTGCGCGGCACCAGACTGTTGTCGGCACTACGGCAGCAACGGCATCTAGCAGTGGTAGCCTAGTAAGTAGCCACGTCTAGTAGTAGCCGTGGTAATAGTGGTAGTAGTCGGAGCGGCTAGTGGTAGCAGTCGTAGTAGCTGTAATCGGTAGTGACATGACGTCGCTTCGTAGTAGTGGCAGCAGCAGCAAGTGGGATGAGAGGCTGTTGCTTAGTGAGGTAAACATTGGCACTGTTCACCCCTCATACAGGTAGTAGTGTTGATTCAGTAATGCGTGGTTTGGAGTTGCTGAAGTCAATGGTAATCGCGTGAGATGCGATGTCAATATACTGTAAGTCACGTCAGATAGTATAGGAAGAGTTTCAGGAAAGCTAAACTTGAATGAAAACAGAAGAGGTACACCTGGCCGTGAAGGCGATGGGTGTGCGCCAAGGAGGGTCAGCTGGAGCCTGGAGGTGAGCGACGGTCCAGTCGGAGATGGTGGTTGGCCATGGAGTGGCCTCGGCATTGCTGTGGCTCGAGCTGGGCTGGAACGTGTCGGCGCGGGGCGCGCGTGGAGGACACGGCTGTCGTGTCGCCGGAGGATCTCCGATGACGGCAGCGGTGTAGGGCGGTGTCTGGCTGGAACTGGATGGCGAAGATTTGACGCCCGGGCGAGGGACATACAACGGCGCGTGCCAGCTGACTTTTCTTTTTTAACTATTTTAATGAACTGTTCGCTTGAGTTGAAATGGGTCGGAACGAACGAGTGCGTCTTGAACAAGCAGTCGTGAAGACATGACAAACGGGAGAGAAGTGGTATGACAGTGAGTGTATAGGCTACAGGTGATTGAGCTGATAGAAAGCCGGTGTGGCTCGGTGATTGGATTGGAGGAGCGCAGGTGAATGGATGGTGGATTAGAGTAGGTGGTGAGATAGACGCGGACATGGTGTGATCTTGTGTTCCTGAACCTCAGTTATCAAGCTAACTCCATGTAATAAAACCTCTAAAAGCAACAATGTTATCAGATGAGAGAAAATCTTATCAAATAGGGGTCCATGGTCTAATTTGTGTCAGTTTATAGGGGTCCTTGATGTGAAAACATTTGAGAACCACTGCTTTAGGTATTATGCTGTGTGTCTGTGTGCATGATAACCATTTTCCTTCATCTTTACATAGGGCTGAAGATGTGCTTTTCTAGACAATGCAAGGCTGAGAAGAAAAAAGCAAAACTGCAGAAAACAAAACAAATCCTCCTTGTTGTTGTGGAGCGCGCGGACGATGGTTTCGTCCGCAAGACAGACATACTTCCGCATTAGTGAATTGAACAATCCTAACAGTAACACTTTAAAAACAAAGACGGCTACCTGTGATATACTTTGCATCTCTGTGTCAATCTTGTTGTTTGGGGGTGTGCGACGTCATAACAAAATGACTCATGGAATGCATTGAACATCACAGATCGATGAGTCATAAGTGTACTTTGTAATAGACTCGATTGCCACCATCATACGCTATTAAATAGAGTACGATATATGAGATTATATGGTGGCATTTTCGGCTCACTATTGACAGACCGTCTGCCTGCTGACCCTTTGGGTTCAACAAAGACAAAGTGCATGTTTCAACAAAACCCCACATGAATAGCGCACCTAATTAAATCAGCCACAAGGCACTCGCATTTCTCTGTTAGATGAGTTGGGTGCAGAGGAATGTATCATTCAGCGTGGCCCAGCACCAGAGGTGGGCAGCTTGCCCCTCCCTCATTACCACCACTGATGTGCCCTTGAGCAAGGCCCTTAACCCCAACTGCTCCAGTGGAGCTGCTCAGTCTCAGTGGCCAACAGATCAGACTGTGGTTGTACTGGTCAGCTTCCAGGTATGAATGTGTGTGAAAGTGAACAGGGTGCTCCTGAAAAAGAGAGCATTGCTCTCAGTGAGACTCCCCCTGTATAAATAAAGGTAAAAAAAAAAAAAAAAAAAAAAAAAAAAATCTTCATGCAACTGATAAAAAGCAACCTGGATCAAATATTGTGAAAGGCCAAATTCCCATCATTCAAAAGCTGTGAATAAACAACAGTTGATTCAACCATTTTTATTTAACTTCACAGTGGATTAGTCATTTTTTTTACCTCACGTTTTAATTTAGCTATAGTTAGTTAGCTAGTTCATTGTAGTCAATTCTATACCGGTTTAGAAGTGCTTATGCAAACGCAGTAGCCTTGACATTTCGCATTCTGGATTGAGTAGTACAGTATATGGCTGTGCTCTCTCTCTCTCTCTCTCTCTCTCTCTCTCCACATACACACACGCACATGCATATAAAACTTTTCTTGGTGGGTGTTAGGTGTTAATAGAGTTTAACAAGCAGAATAAAAAATACGTGAACATTGCAGAGTCAAGAAAAATAGTCAAGACGCTGCAGGAACAATCTGCTTGGCGATTACAGAGAGCAGGTTGAGCTGAGGTTTGACCTTTGACCATCTGCAGAAGCAGAAGAGCTGAAGAATTTTAATAACCTCATGATCCGGAAGCCAACAATAATCATTCTCTATATCAGATAGAAGTGATATCAGTCTTATAGGGAAACTCTCGCTCCATCATTCATTCATTCATTCATTCTACACTTTTGCATGGAAATGTGTTTTTATAACAATGTTGAGTCGTTCATCTTTGTATAGAGACACGCCCAAAACGGGGGGAAACAGAAAACCCCCCTCCAATCCTGGCGTTCTCCTATGTCGCGTGCATGGTTGCATGTTGCACAAAAAGATCGTATATGGAAGATGAACACTCCAACTTACTTCCTTGACAGCTAGATCCACATTTTTCTTCTCGCCAATTCTCAATGGCTTCCTTGTTTTTCTCAGGAGTACAAAAAAACTTTAACTGGCGATTTTTTACATTTGTTGTCTGTGCAGCCCACCACACCACAGCTTTTAGCTATGTTTAATTCAAGGAAAATGACGCTGGTCTGTGGGAGTGAACGGAGCGATTTCCCCCGTGATGGGCGTGGCCTATTTCATGCAGTGTCTCTATAGCCTAAAGCAGGGGTTTTCAAAGTATGAGACTGTGGGTCTCCCCCAAGACAAAGCTTGGAAAAAGGAGCGCCCCTCTCTCAATTCCTGGTTGCCTATGGGATCGTGATTATGTTGATAGACCCCCATAGACGGTCACTACACCAAATAGATGAAAAGGTCTGGCTGAAGGCATTTATTTGTTTCTCTGACTCTGGGAAAGTGAGGAAAACTGTCAAGTTCCCCCAAACTACTGTATCTCTGATCTATCTCTTTAACCAAATCACACATTTAGGCTATAATAAGAATAAGAATAAGAATAAGAATGTGCAATAGCTAAAAGTATAGCGACCGCCCTCAGTTATCTTAGATATACTGTGCCTTAATGTATATAGAATGCTCAAAAATGTGCACACAGAACCAAGTTAATTGTCGATGCCTTAATGTATATAGGACTGTGTATATAGGACTGTGAAATATGCTAAGTGGAATGACCGTCTCAAATGTATAGAGTGTACAAGAGTGTACACGAAACAAACTTGAAACTAGACACTTTTTTACTTTTTTTTTACTTTTTCACTTTTTATTAACTCGTACTTTTACACACTGAACACTTTATCCTTATTACCTCATTACTTTTTAAATACCTTATCTTTATTACCTTGACTTATTGTATTGTCTCGTCTAACGCACCTAGGGGATTGCTTCAATTTCGTTGTTCTTAACTTGTTTTGTAACAGTGACAAATAAAGCTCATTCATTCATTCATTCATTCATTCATTCATTCATTCATTCATTCATTCATTCATTCATTCATTCATAATATTACTGTAATAGATCTCCTTTTAATAACTAATGTAATCTTTTTTTCCACTTCCATTCACTCAGCCTTCCCTGAAACTGCTTGGAGCCCCCCTGGAGAGGCCCGCCTCCCACTTCGAAAACCTCTGGCCTAAAAGTAACGGCGCGTTTCCATCTATTCGTAATTGTGAGTCATAGTTATAATTGCAAAGCAAAACTAAAAGATAAAACAGGCATGGGAGGAAAAGGACATGACTTCTTATTAAATTGCTGGTAAAGTATGACATTTTGAGTTAATCGTGTGTTATTACTGCAGTGGTTCGTCTTCAGTGATGCAGTAAATTGCGAAATGGTGATATAATGGTTTGAATCCCACCCGTGGTCCTTTGCCACATGTCATCTCCTCTGTCTCCCCACCTTTCCTCTCTATCTGTCCTATCCAATAAAGGCAAAATGCCCCAAAAAAAAAAAAAAAAAAAGGGAGTATCAACATTATGCACAATGTTCGTTTCATTGTTTGCACAATGAATGGACACGTGCAGTACTCCTCCACATACAAGCTTTCTTTCCTGCATCTTGATGGATGTTGCATTCATTTTGCCAGTACCAGCTCTACTGTAGGCACACATGATTTTGACATAAACCTCAATCCAGAAATCCAAAAATAAAGGGACTCCTCAGTCTGCATGACTTCAAAAAAGCTCACGAGCTTGAACATGTCTTTCTCATCGTTGCTATTTGGATAATATGAACATATCTTCGGCGCTCTACAAACTCCGTTTTGATTCATTATATAGCCTTATTGAGTTGTTTTGTTTCGGCATCACGATTTGAAAATGACAATTTTGTTTTAAAATGCAACAGTATGGCTACTTACAACAGCGACTTTTTGCATTACAACTTTTACACTTTTGCGATTTAAAAAAACACACGACACGATTTCAGACGGACAAGCCCGTCTTTATCGTCACACGAACACTTCAACACATGCATGCGGCCACAACACACACTCATGCTGACGGTGGCCGGTGAAATATGTCCTCTGCATTTGACCCATCCAGGCTTGTCCTTTCCTCCAGGGGGCAGGCCAGGAGCAGTGGTCGCTTTTTTTTCTTTCCAGCACCCGGGGACCAACTTCAGATGTTGTCGTCACTGGTCGGATGACGATCTTCTGCATGTGTTTAGTGGGGGGTTATGTACGGAGGAACCCCCTGGGGGGTACGGGGAGAACATGCAAAGTCCACACAGAAAGGCCCTTTCGACGAGATAGCCCACCTGGGCAGTAGGCACTGAAGATATGGGGGGGCACAACTCCAGCGCCCACAGCGTCCCAGGCGAGAATCGAACTCAGGACCTTCTAGCTGTGAGGCGACAGCGCTACCGACTGCGCCACCGTACCCCAGATTGATTGCCAAAGCAATCATTAAAAAAAGAAAAGAAAAAAGAGAGATTTTCCCAGTGTGTAGGATTATATACATTCAATGGTAGGAATGGATCCAAGGATCCTAATACAGGCAAGACAGGTTTTGCTTTCAGTAGCCGACTTTCCAAGTTTCTGTTCAAAGAAGAATGATGGCAATTGAAACAGCATTAGCCTACAGAGAATAGAAGAATTACAAATTAAAAATCTTATTCTTTGTACAGATTTGAGTTCTGTATTAATGCCATTGCAGTCATTTATCTCTATCTAAAAGAGGAGGAGGACAGCACTCCAAGTGGAAAACTTGTATTGCCACACAGTCACGGACGTTTCAGGCATGCAGCCCTTCAGCGTGTGCAATGGCAATCAGTCATTTATCTCAAACACTACTCAGGAATTAGTTAATGAAATATTTGAAAGGCTGTACAGATTTAAAAAATAGTATTTTTTGTGTACCAAGGACTATAACGGAAATAAGTCTATTGTCTATTGACTAAGTCTTCATTGTGTTTTATCATTGATGCTGTTTCTGAGGTGAATGTCCTTTCATGTTTTCTTTTCAATGTCTAATAAATCAAATCAAATATTTGGATCAAGTTTGTGTGGTCCAGCTCACAGAGGGTGAAGGGATAAAGGGAAATGAAAGGGTGGCTACATTAGCTAAAATGAACGGAACCTCGAGGAGGTCATGGACATTACACTCAGTAAATCGGAAGCAATCAAGGAATAATCAAAAGAAACATCACTAAAGAGTGGCAGCACAGTTGGCATACAGCAAACACAGGAGGACATTTCTATGTAGGCTAGTGCAGGCTGTGTAAGGCCAGAAGGTGGGTATGTAGTGAGTCAGCTAAAAGGAGCAGAAAGACGAGAACTTCTCCCTAGACTGCTGAGGGTATAATAAACTGTATTTCATTAGTCTTTCCTTATATCCATCGCTGGAAGCTTGATGACGTTGACGGTGGGTGTGACTGCGTGAGACTAGTATTTCATAAACACGCGAGCATTATCAAATATAATAATCAGTGGAGCATCTAATTAGTGGCAGGGCCGCTTATTGTATTTGCCAATATTATTATTATTATTATTATTATTATTATTATTATCCCTGGAAGTTGGACTTCCCATGCATGAAAATAATTATTATAGTATTATGATTATGATTATGAATATGATTATGATTATTATTGTAGAGGTTTGGTGGGACCCGGCTGTTTGAAAGGCAGCCGGGGGGGGGGGGGGGGGGTCGGTTCCCACCTTCGGCTCTCTCACACTTGCTGGAGCGGTTTGATCCGGGCCGAACCCATGCACAGTAGGGAGGCTTGCTCCGCCTGTGGTGATCAAGTCTTCCCTCTCAAGGGTCTGTGGGCCCAGCAGACCTGTCTGCTCTATGTTTGGGTCTGAGCCTGGCTAAGGTCTTGAAGCTCACGTTGATACAGGCACACTATCAGGTGTGTCATGGAGGTCCCTTCTCACACTAACCCGCTGACTAACTGGATGTTGACCAGCGCCTGCTAAAATGTCTTGGGCTGAAGCCCGTCGGCTCCACACATGGTTTGAGGTCTCCGAAGCCTCGAACATCTGGAAGCCGAATGAACTTGGACTGGACCTACTTATAGCTGTCCCAGTCCGGGTAAGTGATATCACTGGCGATGTCATAACTCATCTCATTCCCAACTGATGATGTCACACATCCCATTGTGATGTCATCGGAGATGGTGGCATCCTCATAGAGAGCCGCAGGGATGACGTATTTTTGTAGGCTGAATGCGGAAGTCCCGAACTTCCTGGTTCAACACTGTTTCTGTCTATGGGATTTTTGAATAAGTTTTTGGCGCAAAGCTTCAAATAAGGTCTCTGGGCAACGCAAGTTTAATCAAACGCGAACCAAGGTTCAGCGGGATAATCTTCACACATGAGGACCACTTTCATGAGTTTTGAAGCGTAAATGCGAGCCCTAGAGGTAAAAAGCTCGTGCTAAGCTAATCCAGAACTACACACTGTCGCATAGGCTTCCACGTCACGTCAGCACTCAACCTGGACTTTTGTTGATGCACACATAGATATATATAAAGGCTAGATAGCTTACCCGCGCTGCCGGCCAATGGAGAGCGACGTCGTCGCATGGCAGCCATCTTGCTACAGGGAGCTACTAGGAGTTATGAGCATCTGTTGTTGGGTTAGTATGGCAACATCATATGATCATAACTCCTAGGGAAATTGATGAAACTGCATGAAACTTTGTGCCTGAATCCCTCTCATGGCATAGATGCTTCGGTTTAATTTTGGTGTAATTTGGAGCCCATCAAAAAAATAGTGTTTTTAGTGTTTTTTTTTTTTTTTGGTCTATCTCGGGAACGGAATATGCTTGTAATAAACCAAACCGTTTGTAAATCCGTCAAGATTTCAGCGAGTTATGAGTATTTTTGTCTGTGCAGGTCACCAGCTACCATAGAACGTACCAGAAAGGCACTGTAGCAAGATGGCGGCCGTTCAACGACGCTGGTGACTCCGCCTTAAGCCATCTAGCCTATGGATGCACACACTGATTACCCCGGACTGAACGGGGCTGAACCAGGTGAGGGAAAGAGAATTTCCGTGTTCGTCCTTTGAGTGATGACGTTATTGACGTATATATCCCCATCGACTCAACAGTGTAGTCCCATTTAGCCGTTTGCTAGCTAGCCGCCCTTTTAACGGCACATAAAAGCTTCAAAACTCATAAAAGTGGTCTTCATGTGTGAAGATGATGTTACTACCATCTGGTTCGCGTTTGATTAAGCCAGCGTTGCCCAGAGAGATTATTAGAAGCATCGCGCCAAAAACCCATTCAAAACTCCCATAGGCGAAAACTGTGTTGAACCAGGGCTGTTAGCATCGATGATTTCCGGACTCGTTACTGCGGCTCTCTATTGTGATGGCATCAGTGATGATGTCATATTCGACCATGACATCATCGGCAAGGACATCAACATCTGTCATGATGGGCAGGGCGGCATTGTGATGTCATCGGTCTCGATAGACCCGGGAAATGGTCCCAAGGAGCTGGGTGGACTCAGAAGGCCCAGAATCTGTTCCGGGAGCTGGCCGGCACCTGGTGTTGATTCGAAGCCTCCGAAACACTACTCCCACATTTTTTCTTCAAACGACACCAAACTTCAGCATCTGCATCGTTAGACTGTCCTACACAGAAAATTCAAACTGATTTTTGTTTGATGCCAAATTTACCCCACAGTGCTAGCCTGGGTAAACCCAGCCTCCACATGACCTCTATGTGCTATCAGTCACGAAACTTATGCTACAGGCATAGCATTTTACTGTCAATGGTACTGTAAACAACTACTGCTCATGGGACGGCATTAGCTCGGGAGGTAGAGCAGGTCGGCCAATGACTCAAGGGTTGGCGGTTCGAATCCTGCTCCCTCCCAGCTGTTGTCGTTGTGTCCTTGGGCAAGACACTTAACCCTCATTGCCTTGTATGAATGGGTATGAATGTCTATGAATGTTGGTGGTGGTCGGAGGGGCCGTAGGCGCGAAATGGCTGCCACGCTTCCGTCAGTCTTCCCCAGGGCAGCTGTGGCTACATCACCCGTAGCTTACCACCACTGGTACGAATGGTGTGAATGAATAATGATTTCTGTGAAGCGCTTTGGGTGTCTAGAAAAGCGCTATATAAATCCAATCATTATTATTTATTATTATTATTACTGCAAATTCTCGCTAAATAAAGCTAGAAACTTCACGATGTCATCAGTGTTGTGACATCACTGATGATGTCATCAGTGCCCAGAGATGGGGACTTGGACTGGAGACTTGGACGCGAGTCGCACTTAAGTCACACACCCAGTGACTTGAGACTTGACTTGAGACTTGTCCTCAAAGACTTGAGACTTGACTTGGACTTTAGATTTGGGACTTGTGAACAATCTTTTTTAATATTTTATATTAATGTTTTTTTGTGTGTATTAACATTAAGGAAAGGTCTACTAATAATAATGTCAACTAATCAATGCTGATGCTGTATGTTAGTGCGGATAATACAGTAGCCTATGCTTTGAATCCCTGCTATGCAGTGTTCTAAGCAGACTGGATGGCATGCAGCAGATGACAGAACGCTCATCCATAGGAGACTTTACACTTGACTCATGTGACCAAAGACTTGAGACTTGACTTGGACTATAGCTCAAAGACTTGAGACTTGACTTGGACTATAGCTCAAAGACTTGAGACTTGACTTGGACTTGCAAAAATGATGTGAGCATCTCTGTCAGCGCCCGACCACGACCCATTGCTGCTGCTGCTGCTGAATAATAATAATAGTGTGGGGGGCTCACACTCCAACACAGTAGGTGGCGGTAATGCGTTGACGTTGGTTACCACCCGCCACAAACAACAGAAAGACGAAGGAGGAAGAAGAACCCGGAACAGAACAACACATCCCATTCGCCTTATGGTCTTTGCGAGTTTGTTTGTGAATCCGAAGGTAGGTGAATGTCGGTTGTCATTTATTGCTTTGTTCTTCGCAACGATGGAAGAGAACCAGTTTGTTTGGACATGACATAAGATATGTTTCTGTCAACGTTGCCTACAGTAGTATGTGGCTACAGCAGTTGTTGGAAGGGGGGTAAACCGACGTAAACTGTATAATTTCCACATCATAGTATTCAAACTGATGCAAGTTACACGAGTGACAGCTTTATTGCCATACCCAATTGCTACAATTCCATGACTGTGTAAGCTGAGCGCCACAGTGTGCAGAAATATGAAAAACATCTTTTCACTGCTGTGTCTTTCAGACCCAGGAGCTCTTAACTCATTGAGTGCCAGCCACTTTTGGAGAACGGACGCTCCCAGTGCCAGAGTTTCAGAGCATTTTCAGTGATTTCTCGAGGCCCACAGAATATTGTGTGATATTACTATGTAAACACCGAACACGCACAAAGAACGAGGAGACTCTCTTCTATCATCTGCAAAAAAAAGTTTATTGATCCCATTTTCCGTTCTTTAGTTATGAGCCGGAGAAGATAGCTTGATTTAGCCAAAAACAGCAATTTTTTTCTAGAAGCTGAGATATTGAGCCTTTTGTGAAATTAAACATTTCAAGCACATCATTGACTCTGAAGCTAATATTTTCTGATATAATGACACCTCAAAAATAATTTCCTTCAATAAAAGAGTGAAAACAAAGGAATTTTGTTTGGCCAAATAATATGTTTTAGCTGCAACCAGCAGTGCTGGCCCCTGCGTGCGCAGACCCTACACCTTCTTGCTGGTCTTGATTTACTGCTGGTGGGCATCAGATAGCCTATTCTAGCTTGTTTGCTCTCTATGCATCGAGCCTGCTGCCTGGGTGTGTGTGTACTGTCAATGGTTGTATGCTGTTAGTGCCCTGCGTGCCCCACCCCCCTCCTCCTCCTCCTCCGTGCCGTGGTGGGAGGAGTGTCTCTGCTGCGGTTTGCTCTGAGTTTGATCTGCACTGAAAAGTCCGCTGCCTGCATCCCCCCGCTTTTTTACAGCGTGTCCCCGGCTCCCAGCTGAGAATAATGTAACTTTTCAGAAAGACGCTGGTGTCGCCGTGTCGGCAACTAAATCATATGGATGGACTATCGCAGCAGACACGGATGGGGCTCAATTGTGGCAGCAGATGACTGCTGTTTGTTCACAGGCACAGCTAACGTTATGCTTCAAGCATATCGATGCGATTTCCGTTTCCTCATGACTTCTTCTCTCTTTTCTCCTGGCCTTTGTCTAATCGGGAGGGCACTGTCGCCACCTAAGGGTTCTGTAAAATAGCTTAGACACATTCAATAGCTCCCATATTGTAAGAGGCGATGTAAGAGGCTTAGATCGACATCCCCCCGTCAAAAAACGCAATTGACGACAATCGTCGTCTTTGGCACTCTACGTCAGTATTTGAATTGACGACAGCTGTCGTCATTGGCACTCAATGAGTTAAACTCTACAGTAAGTACTGTAGCTGATGTCACGTCACACATGGCTGTAAAGACTCCTGTGGTTCTAATGAGTCCAATTTCATCTTTTATATTTTGTATCACTTTTCTGTACTTTTGAACTTTTGAACTGGAAAACTTTTACCTTTACCATATTATTATTACTTTGAATTGCCACAATCAGTGCAGGAAATGTGCTATACAAAAGCTGCCTTGCCTTGCCTACTGTGATGAAGAATGCTGCTTACAATGCTAAGTATGGTCATATTCAAGCCACAAGCCATGTGGAGCACTGAGCACTACACAACAGGTGTTCTACCGATTCATTTGTAATGAAGGGTTGCAGGCTTGAAAACAGCAAGTCTAAAGGTGCACCCTGGATGGATAATGATTTAAAGTGCTTAATGACACAGAGACCAAAATAAAAATATGTCCATGACGTCGGGTTCAGTTAGTGAGAGAAAAGCATACTGTAGACTGCAGAATCAAGTCACCAAATTGAATAGGGTGAAAAAGAGAGAATTCTATCCGCAAAGAATAAAATGAGTCCTATTATAAGATGGTAAAAAGCTGTGTGTTGAATGATATTATGGGTAGAAGACCTTTTTACTCATGACCCTACTGTTCTCTTTGATCACATTTAATGTGGTTCTGATATTCATTCATACAGGACTCGAACAGCCACTACTACTTGACTACTTTCGTTACCGTGCCCTAGAACTAATGCAATGAAAAATACTATTATATAGATAGAGCCTTTTCCTTATGGAACACTTCCTCCGGATCTTCGAAACATTCCTGGGAAGATAGAATTTAAGTCACGTTTTAGTCTGCACCTCTTTTACCATTACTATTCGATTATCTAAACTCCTACCATGGAGCAGCAAGCTAGCATAACATGGTTGGTGGTACTGCTACCTATTCTTCTGGATGTCTAGCTTCTGCCGCTAATACCAGTCCGAAGCGCAGTTCTAGCTTAAAGATTGAGCGTGTGAGAGCTGGTCAAGACCAGCAGACCTCTGCCATCCTCTTCCCACAGGGGCCCCCTGGTGGCTACGGGGCTCTAAGCAGCTGCTTAGTTTGCTTATAGGGAGGGCCGGCTCCACACACACACACACACACACACACACACACACACACACACACACACACACACACACACACACACACACACACACACACACACACACACACACACACACACACACACACACACACACACACACACACACACAATGATAAATAAATGATCTGGCTGCACCAACATGCATAGACATTTGTCTCTACCATATTTTCTACTTCTCTTGTGATATTGTGAGAATTTGTGACAATACCCTGGTAGGAACTAGGAAGCAGGCAATCCGCCGAGTTGGTCAACACGAGTGTGCTATGTGCAGTTTACTGACTGTGTTGCTCCCTCTGTGACAGAAATAGAGGACTGATGGAGTTTCCTGAAGATTTTAACCAGCTTGAGCTTCTGAATACACACGGAGACCTGATCCCCCGTGGGGCAAGTAGCCTGTGGACGGGCGATGTAGAGGGCGACGAGGGGGAAGAGGAGGAGTTGGAGCGCAGTGAGGAGTGGTATCTCCAGACGGAGGAAGCGCTCAAAGACGCCCCGGAGGAGCTCGTTCTGTGGGCAGCGGAAAACAATCGAGTGAGTGATGAGCTAAACACAGCGGCTAAACACCCGGCCTAAGGATACACTTCTTACACTAAACACAGCGGCTAAACACCCGGCCTAAGGATACACTTCTTACACTAAACACAGCGGCTAAACACCCGGCCTAAGGATACACTTCTTACACTAAACACAGCGGCTAAACACCCGGCCTAAGGATACACTTCTTACACTAAACACAGCGGCTAAACACCCGGCCTAAGGATACACTTCTTACACTAAACACAGCGGCTAAACACCCGGCCTAAGGATACACTTCTTACACTAAACACAGCGGCTAAACACCCGGCCTAAGGATACACTTCTTACACTAAACACAGCGGCTAAACACCCGGCCTAAGGATACACTTCTTACACTAAACACAGCGGCTAAACACCCGGCCTAAGGATACACTTCTTACACTAAACACAGCGGCTAAACACCCGGCCTAAGGATACACTTCTTACACTAAACACAGCGGCTAAACACCCGGCCTAAGGATACACTTCTTACACTAAACACCCGGCCTAAGGATACACTTTTACACTATTCCTGTTTTTTGCCGCAAAGCTCGTCAAAGCTGTCAAACTGTTGGTCGGTCAGTCCGTTGTTCCCAAAAATGAAATGCGGGCTGCAGCTTTTCACAAATTGTGTGCTTGTTGGTAGAAAAAGTGCTGCTTTTTGTGCTAATAATAATTTGACAAAGCAGCTTGTGCAATGTTTTCTTTTCTTCTCTATTACAGCCAGCCGCCACTATCAGCAAATAGTACTTATGTCCAACTCTCACTGACTAGAAACTCCCACACAAGAACCCGTTTCCTTCCATCAGTCTAACAACTCTACTACCATCTTTTCTACTGGTACTTTCTCCATTTTCATTCAGCTTGTTTTTGTCGTAACCTTTCAGCCGCCTACTACTTACCACTTCTTCGTTGTGATTAGTTGGCTCACAAAAACATCAGGTGAACAGCTGCTTTTTAAAAAGGCGAACTGTCCTCATCTTAATACAGCACAAATTAGTGATTGCGAAGGCAGCCTCAATAATTACAGCAATTAAGCCTCTTAGTTTTTAGTGCCTTGGCAAGTTTTTGTCGAGCAGCTGAAATAAACAAGTTACTCAGAAATTATTCCAATGAATATTTGGCCACGAAAGGTCAAACACCATACATAAGTGGGGGAAACACACACACACACACACACACACACACACACACACACACACCCTCGTTAAGGTTTTGCTTGCACCTGTGTTAGTTCCTGCCTTTTAGACACAACATGGGTGAATTGAGTGGGAAATGAAAAGGGCTAATTGTTTCGTTTTGCTTAATCAGATTCACTCTGCTTGATTGCCATCTTAAATACTCAGCTACTGATTAGCAGAGAATCAAACAGGTTCACATTCCCCCGATACATAAATACACTTCAAAATGTCAACAATAATAGGCAATAGCAAGTATCATTCTACCGTACAAGATAACATGATACAATTAATATCAGAGTAGCCTACAAAATACATAGTCTGGCTATTTTATCTATATAGTATTCGATCAGCGTCATCACGATCGCTGCGGCCATGTTGTTGACATAGCTGTCAACTAGTGACAGCCCAGGTACAGTAATAGCAGTGCTAATACGAAGCTAGCCACGGTTAGCATTATCTCTATTGTCTATTAAAATTTCTGATGTGTTAGGATCTATTACAAAATAGTGATGATTGTTGTGGCAATAACCTATATTAAAGAGCCCCTAAAGGCATGTTTTAAGATGTATTTAAAATGCTCTCCTTTGACTAATAAGTTGTGTCCGATGGTTTTCCCCCACAAAAAAAGGAGACAAAACTCTTTAGTATCATAAGTGTTAGAGTGTGCCTCTAGCCTACCGCATCTATCATTTTCCATCTTCGTTAGAGAGCCAGTTAGTTTTCATAGGCTCTCTATACATAGATGTCACAATACAGTCCTTTTTATTCTTACACCTTTTATAACAAACCCTTGGCATAGAGGCAAGAATAATGTTGCAGCTGAGCTGACCCACTCTGAACTCGCTGTGAAATGAAAAGCAGGAAGTGTTCAGCCACAACAAAGCCTGGCACAAGCCTAAGTTCAAATATGACCCAGATACAAGGATTCAAAACCCCAATGAGCGACTGCTATCTCCCACGTCTGAGATCAGAGCTTGCCCATCAGGAGAGAAGAAGTAATGGAAAAGCATTGAGTTTCGTGAGGCAGGAAAACGAATTGTGACATTAGCTCCATTCTATTCTTTTGTCGTAATCACAAATGTGATGGCTTTTGGGAAATCACAATTTCACAAACTCCCCCATCCAAATGATATTTGCACTTTGTAATGACATTTTGCTTTCTAGCCAGCCAACCATCACTAGGAGGATTTACCTTTCAGAATCACAATCCCTTTCAGAAATGAATGTTATTTTGCAGTCATACTTTGTTGCCATTGATTGAACCGAACGTTTATTTGGGTATTCTTCCTCTAGTCTAGGTTGTCTCTTCTTGTGTTAATATATCAAAATAAGGCAGTTTGCATATCAAAATCTTAACGTGGGGGGAAAAATTTGCAGACTAATTATGCTTTTGTTATAAGGCGCTGTTCGTGGGATGTGTAACTATGATCTGTTTGGTTTATGTATTTTCTATTTTAATTCTGTAAATATTCCTTACTGCACTGTAACCAGGCCAACCAAGCTATGTCACTGTCTCCTCACAGAAAGTCTGGCCATCCAGTTGACATGCCCTAAAACGTTAGGGCCTAAAGCAAGTTCAAAGACAAAAGTAGCCGACTGTGTCTGTCTATTATTGACTTAGCAATGTTCTGTCTCTAGCTATCGCTGCAGCTTCTATTATATAGTGCACATACATCCTTTATTGCAACCGTAGCCTTTTTCACAAAGCATGTAGAATCAAGCAAACTCCTACGAAAGGGCTTAAAAACAAGGGCATGCAGTCAGTGCTTTTAAACCACATACATGTTGACCCTGTTAGAGCAGTTAAGACAGCCTTTGCATAACGCACATTAGGATAGCTCTCACTTGCAGCAGATGGCCATCATTCAGTCATCAGTTAGTTGTAAATACATGGATAAATTAGGCAGAAGAAACGATGGGGCGGCTAATGAGTGTGACTTTCCATTTCCTAAGGCATTGTTTCCCAAACTGTGGTCCGCGAGGCTCCGCCTGGTCGTCCGCCGGAGATTTTAATAAAATCAAAAAAATAAATAATAATAATAAAAATAATAAAAATAAAAAAAAAAATAAAATAAAAAAAAAAAAAACTAACCAACCTTGTACCACTAACCTAAACTTGTACCACTGTTCCTTCAGAAGCTGTAGTTGTCATAGACTGTGCTCCATAGTTGATTGTTCTATTGCAGACAAAAAAAAAAAAAAATGTGTTATTGTAAGTCGCTTTGGATAAAAGCGTCTGCCAAATGACGTAATGTAATGTAATGTAATGTAAAAAGAAAAAAATTACAGACAGTTTTACAGCAGTTTTTACATGCACATGAACCCTGAGGAGTAACTGCATTGATTGTCGGAAATATCGCGATAATTGGGAAATATCACAATTTTGAACATTTACTTTCAGAGGCTGCAGCAGGCTCAGTTTTAAAGCCAGAGTGAAGTTTCTGGTATCATATGAAACTTAAGACTTAAGGAATCGACTTCTACCAACCACGTCATGCTATGCTAGTTTGTCAGGAAGGAAGGTAGCTAAATAACACTCTTAATTTAGGCAAAATTTTTGCAAGGGAATTTTTCTTCCAAAGGGGTCCTCTTTTTCACAGCCTGGTTGGTGTGTGTGTGTGTGTGTGTGTGTGTGTGTGTGTGTGTGTGTGTGTGTGTGTGTGTGTGTGTGTGTGTGTGTGTGTGTGTGTGTGTGTGTGTGTGTGTGTGTGTGTGCGTGCGCGTGCGTGTATGTCTGTGTATGTCTGTGTGTGTGTGTGTGTGTGTGTGTGTCCGTTTTGAACCAGCTAGTAGCCTTATATTGTTACCGTATTTAGCCTTTCTGCTGCTATTGCATGGTTAAATTTTAGGGGGGGAGGGGTTGGTATACACCACACATGGGCAAAATACGGCCCGCGGGCCGCGATGGCGTTGCAAATATATATATAAATATATATATATATATTTTTTTTTTTTTTTTTTTTTTACACACACAGTGCACCTGAACGCAACATGCCAGATACCCGCTGAATAAGTGTCCAAATGTTCATGTCATATTCTGGCCAATACTCCACTTCTGTTATAGCATTTCAGTCTGGAATATGGAATATCTTTCAATAATCTTTATGACTAAAAGGCTACATTGAAGTAGAAATTTAAATGGTAACTCAAATAACTCATTGGTATTGGATTTATTTAGCTTCAAGACTGCATTTTTGTTCGTGTGACCCTCAACACAGGCTTTGATCATCCCGGGACACTTACTGAATCTGATACTTATGCTTAAATTAACCCACTCATATTCAGATTTATTTCAAGAAAAACATTTCAGCTAGTGGAAATTCTAATTGGCTGGTAACTTTAAAATCTAGCAGCCATATTGGCAGGTGGTCAAAAAAGTTAATTTCAAGCCCTGAGAGCAGGTGGTGACATAGGAGTGAGTGAGAAAAGGATCAAATATTGGTGGTTAAGACTGAATAATGACATCACAACTGTTAATTGTGTGTAGACATGAATGATGGTGGTCGGAGGTAGCCTAGGTAAACCCAGCCACCACGTGACCTGCTCTCTCAGTTCCCAGTCACTATCAGTCACATAGTGACTGAGAACAGGTCTGAGAGCAGGTCACGTGGGGGATGGGCTTACCCAGGCTAGGTCGGAGGGGCCGTTGAGCGCCGATGTGTGGCTGCCACGCTTTCGAACCACCGGTACGAATGGTGTGAACGAATAATGATTCTGTGAAGCGCTTTGAGCACTTGGAAAGGCGCTATATAAATCCAATCATTATTATTATTATTATTATTATTATTAATTTAAAATGAGTTATTCCTCTAAACCTGGCTTCAAATGCACCAAGTTTTTCACGCTGGCGCCGTTCGGCCCTCAGCAAAACCTGGTAGCGAGGACATTTTTTGTGGCCCTCTCTATCATCAAAGTTACTCATCCATGGGTTACAGCATGATTTTCATATTTGTTCGGCCCCCGGCAACAATCTGGGTTTCTCATGTGGCCCCCCATGAAAAATAATTGCCCACCCCTGGTATACACAGTGGAAGTGGTCCCTGGGAAATTTGGTTTGGTACGTCGTGTCTGTCCTAAGGCTATAAATTGCAGAGTTGAGAAAGAGTGAACACTATTTGATGCAGCCTGAAGCCTTGAAATGACACTGCTCTCTGAAATCTGCCCGAGTCCAGTTCAGTAGCAATTCATCTTATACACAATTGCTGCCCAGTATCTTCTATCGTGACCATGTGAACCAATCAAAACCACATGATTGAGTCTGAACTCGCCCTTGAACTGTTGTCAGTGCATAATGGGCAACCAAGCAGCTACAGTATGCTTGCTTGTGTGCAACTTACTTGTGTGTGTGTGTGTGTGTGTGTGTGTGTGTGTGTGTGTGTGTGTGTGTGTGTGTGTGTGAGGATGTGTTTTCGGTCCAATTTGGCTCCGCCTCCAGCGCTCGACAAGTAAACAAGTCTTTTCTAACAAGTGTTGCAGTCGTTGGATTTCTGTCATTTGCAATTGCAAATAAAACAGCACAGTTGAGAAGTGTTCACAGGTTCTCTTTTTAATTGTCTGTGAGCTTCTGCTAGATTTCATTAGGAAGACATCTGTGTTGTAACCGTAATTAACCTTGATTCATGTCTTCAAACGATGCCGTGTTGGGTCCTTGAATTTGGGGAATTGGGCCTTGAAAGTCCTTGAATTTGTTGATGTTGAAGGAGGTGTGTGAACCCTGCATTAATAACAAACCCCCCAACCTTCTTATCCTGTGTCTTTCAGCTGTCAGCGGTCCACAGGTTGCTGGCTACGGACCCCTCGCTGGCACATTGCCGCGATGAGGACGGCTACACCCCGTTGCACCGCGCGGCGTACGGCGGCCATGTTGCCGTGGCCTCTGCATTGCTTGCCGCCGGGTCTAAGGTCAACCCCCGCACCATCGACGGCTGGACGCCTCTCCACAGCGCCTCCCGCTGGGGCCGCGTTGGCGTGGCAGCCTTTCTGCTGCAGCGCGGGGCCGAGCTCAACGGCCAGACCAACGGCGGGCTCACAGCGCTCCACCTGGCTGCTGCCCACACAGACTCCGCCCACATGCTGGAGCTCTTCCTCTCTCAGCGCCACCTGCAGGCCGGGCTCCGCAGCAGCAGCGGGGAAACGGCCAGCCAGGTGGCCAGACGTAGCGGCCCACATCACTTCCTGTTTGAGATGGTGGAAGACTGTGCCAGTGTGCTGCCCGCCTGCTGAAGCACACACACGTTGCACAGACAGACTCTCGCATGCACACAGACTTTCTGTCTTCTTCAGTGTGCCACAATTTCATCCCCACACTGAACAGAGCAGCAGTTTTCCTCTTTATTGTTAGATGAGGACGGAAATATTGATATACCAGACTGTTCTAGCTGTTCTATTATTTGCCACTTAGTCATTATATCCACATGATGATTATTGATCCAAAATCCCATTGTGTAAATATTTTGTGAAAGCACCAATAGTCGTCGCTACAAAGTTGTTACAATATCGATATCGAGGTATTTGGTCAAAAATATTGGGATATTTGATTTTGTATTTGATCGCCCAGCCCTACATCTCACATGTGGCTTTGACTTACAACTCAACATTTAACCTACTTGTAGAAAATACACATATAAGACATATGCCTACCCCACACTACAGGATAATTTGCAAGATTATGGCCAAGATTCCCCCCTCCCGATTTTCTCGGGGGTGCTCCCGATTTGACGCGCGTCGGGCAGATAATCTTCCCAAATTATCCTGTAGTGTGTGGGGTTCAAAGATTCACAATCGGGAAGACTCCCTCTTCCCGATTGTGAATCGGGCATATCTAACATGTTAGATATTTACAACCCGACAGGCGATTGCATCTTGAGCAGAGAGCCAGTAGTAGCTGCGTTTCCATTACAGTTTTTCGCAAAATAATCTGGTCCGCGTCCACCCGCAGCCCCGCACAGAAACAAAGAACGAGGAAATTGTCATCGAGGTGAAATACCCGTGCGTCTTTGAACGGGACGGAAAACTAATGCTATACTGCAAAGCATGTAGCCTACAACAAGCGCTTAGGTCTCATATGCTTCCCGCATCGGCGAGTGTCCGCACGGAAAAGTGAGTCAAATCAGCAGACGCGCCCGTCCACAAGGCACCTGTGCAGACGGTTTTCGCCTGGCCGTGCACAGTAGGCCTACACCCCGAATGGACGCGGCTGTCCGCGCAAATATTAGTTAAACAAATCCTTTCAGTGCAAATGCGTTATAAAAACAAAAAATAAGATTTGTTTAGAAAACGAAATGACACAAATGTATTATTAATATATTATTATTATTATTATTATCATTATTACTACTACTACACCCGGTGCGCACACTGAATAGGCATTTTAAAAGTTAACGTCGAGCCCTGCTTCCAAGGTGAATCTTCGGCATAATCTTCTAGTGTGTGGGGTTGCGTTTGAACAGACGCGATTGTGTGTGTGTCCCAAGATTGAAATGTTAAAAAATCGGCTCTCTCTGTCCTGTAGTGTGTGGGCTCTCAAGATTTTTATAATCTTCAAGGATTTAAAAATCCTGTAGTGTGGGGTAGGCATTACTGTATATATCGTGTATTGCTGTTGTCACGACCTGGCTCTTAAAGCTATGACAATAAAGGGGAAATACACGGTTTAAATGTTGCAAACAAACAGAATTTATTTAAGCAATATCATACGAGAGGGAGTGCTGTTGTTGGCTAATATTGGCACTGCTGTGATTCGGTCGTAGGCACGAGGCCGCAGATAATCACAGCAGTGCCGATATTAGACAACAACAGGACGACCTCGAGTGTGATATTGCTTTTATACAACAGTTCTATTAAACAAAGCTGATTAAAAAAATGACAAAAAGCTGAGAAAATATATGATTTCTCTATTTATTCCTCCACCAACAAAAATAGTTCCCTCAGCTTTCTGCTTTGCCGAAAATGTAGCCTAATCAGCCTAATTAACTGCAGGCTGTCTACTTTACTACTGTCTACTCTACAGCTGTGAAGCATTTTGTTGATTAGGGCAGCTGTGAAGCGGAGTGATCTACACACAGTGAAGCGCCAGTGCATTATCATGAAATATTGGCACTGGTAGGATCAACTAACTTGTATAATGAAGAATAATCAAAGTGTTAAGAAATAAACAACAAAACATACAATGGGATGTGTAAGTCAGTTAATCAGTAGTGTAAGTGAGTGGATGTATGAGAATGTAAATGGGTGAGGTGTAAAGATGTAAACGCAATAAGAACCAAAACCGCCACGCCGAACAAAAGTCTTGGGTCTGCTGTAAGCAGGGGAGAGCCTCCACTGAATGAGGAGCAGTCAGCTGATTAAGAAGCCTCATGGGGCACTGGCCAGGTGCTCCCAGTGGGCCTGATTGCTCCTCCTGCCTGGACCTGAGGGAAGACACACAGGGGGAGACAGACACTGGACCTGAGGGAAGACACAAACATACAACACAGGCCCAGACAGCACATAGAGGGCCGTCACACTGTTCAGCCTATAAAAATACAGGGATAAGATCTTTCGTCCATAATATTGCCAGAGAGGACGTGGGCTGTAGCTCACCCAGATACATGTAATGTGGTGCTGGTTGTTGGTTCAATCCCTGCAGCAGACTCTGACTTCAGAAATGTTCGCATGATAAGCTGCCGACTGTAGGATTGCAGCAGTGATGTTTCTTTATCATCACTAGTTTGAACATTGATGAAGGAGACTGGACAGTCCCTGGCTCTATACCTCCGTGAGATAAACAGCTGATTGTTGTGTGTAGTTCACCGGTTCAAATCCCACCTGTCTCACTCTTTATGGCATCAAATCACATGCCAAAGCCCAAACTGAGAAATATAAACAGGTGTATCTAAAAAAAAAAAAAAGGAATATTGTGGAAAAGTTAATTTTATTTTCTGTAATGTAATTTCAAAGTGAAACTCCTGTATATTCTAGATTCACATAAAATGAAATATTTCAAGCCCAAACTGAGAAATATAAACAGGTGTATCTAAAAAAAAAAAAAAGGAATATTGTGGAAAAGTTAATTTTATTTTCTGTAATGTAATTTCAAAGTGAAACTCCTGTATATTCTAGATTCACATAAAATGAAAT
Source organism: Poromitra crassiceps (assembly GCF_964638095.1). Classification (NCBI taxonomy): domain Eukaryota; kingdom Metazoa; phylum Chordata; class Actinopteri; order Beryciformes; family Melamphaidae; genus Poromitra; species Poromitra crassiceps. Next base: position 42,918,697 of record NC_139626.1, on the reverse strand, counting down.
ATTTCAAGCTTTTTTATTTTATTTTTATGATTACGACTTGCAGCTCATGAAAATAAAAAATCCAGTATCTCAAAATATTACCTAAGACCACAAAAAAAAATAAAAGGGTTTATAATACAGAAATGTCGAACTTCTGAAAAGTATGTTCAGTTATGCACTCAATACTTTGGTCGGGGCTTCTTTTGCACAAATCACCTGCTAAAAGCTTTTACCGGTGATCATATGAGCAGTACTGTATGTGAATGTGCATTAGACATACGCACATGGACACCGTTACATCTCATACCCTCCTTGTCTCTTTTCTTCCCTCATGCCATGATGACATACGTGTCCGGAGACAACAGGCGCTGTCCTTGACTCAATACATGTCTCAGATATGAAAGGGTAAAGGAATCTGCAACTTAGCCAGCGAAGCTCGATGACCTTCCTCTGCAAGACTGTTCAATAAGATGTCAGTTTCACAAGCCTCTTTGAAGGGGGAGGCTATCCTAGATCGACTGCATACTGCAGTGACTCACTCCTGTTCACTCATCATGTCTTCTCAGAGTGGTTTTGGCTTTATCTTAAAAATGTCAAAGTGACCTTCCATCCCTGCAGGCTGTGTTTCAACCCAGGGCAGTGAAAGGATGCAGTTATTGCTTCCAATGAAGATCAGGAAATTACCCACAATTTGCAGCTGTGCAAGTGCACTTACTGACAATCTATTTCCCTCATCTTTGTCCAATCAGAAATTGGTTCAAAAGCTCGAAAAAACAAAAGTGTAACGGCACTTTTCACATAACTAGGCATCGAGCGCGCGGGCTCGCCTGACCTGCAGCTTGCATTCGCTGCTCGGCCTTGCTCACAGCTCGGCTGCTGTGTGGCCTTGCCTGCCCTATTGAAGCGCACACCGCCGATATTTATGACATCACTGATGATGTCATCAGTGGGACAGACAGACAAACAAACAGAGCCCCAGCTCGCATACTGCAAACCTCATCTCCAAAAAAAAAGAAGAAGCTGTTTTTCACAAGGAAGCAAAAGCACTCCAATTTTAACATGAATAAACAAAAAATAAACTCCCTATACGTAAACAAACCTCTTCGACAGATTCTCGGGCCGCTGCGGTTTGTTTTAAACAGCAGTTCAATGTGAAACCATGCCTTTGAACTCTAACTGCTCCTTCATAGACACTCCATTTAAACTTTAAACAAGTGAGTACTTTTAGGACGCCATCTAATTAAATCAGCTTTAATTTATGCTTTGTACTGTTTGAGAAATCACTTTATGCTTTTTTCAGCCTTTATAATGGGACCAGCTTTGAGTGTGTCTCACTCTAGAAGGCTGTACTTTTTTTTTTTACTAAATCCACACAAAACTGTGACAGTTCACACAACTTTAACACTACATTATATACATCACAACTTTAACACTACATTATATACATCACAACTTTAACACTACATTATATACATCACACAACTTTAACACTACATTATATACATCACAACTTTAACACTACATTATATACATCACACAACTTTAACACTACATTATATACATCACACAACTTTAACACTACATTATATACATCACACACAACTTTAACACTACATTATATACATCACACAATTTTAACACTACATTATATACATCACACACAACTTTAACACTACATTATATACATCACGTGCCAAACTCAAGGCCAGGGGGCCAAATCTGGCCGCACCTCATTTTATGTGGCCCGCGAGGGCTAGCAAAGAATACAATTTGTGCAATACAATTCTTCACAATACGGCTAAAAATAGCTCATGTTAAATTGAATAATAGTTGTAGGCTACTAGTTGTCTGTTTGCCATTGTTTTCCTTAGGCAATTATGAAATATGATAACACGTAGGCTAGATACCTTTATATTGTGTTACATTTACAACCGGCCCTTTGAGGGCAACTATAATGCTGATGTGGCCCGGGATGAAAGGTGATTGCCCTAATTACCTATGTCATCAGTGGTGTGATCAATGATGTCATACTATCTGATGTCATACCAACACTGATGATGTCATCAGTGACACACACGAGAGAGACTGAGGGAGAGCCTAGGAACTTAAAAAAAAGCATAGTCTACTGGAAATGTCTTGGACCCAGTAAGGTTTCCTATGAACTTTTATGATTGAAATATCATCTTTAGGCCTAGTGGATTAAATTCAATTTGATTGCTCAGAGGTGCATTTTGGGCAATTTGAGTACTTAGCTTAATGAACTAATTGCCAACCTTTCAAAATAGCATAAATTATGTAATAGTAAGGCTGAAACCGGGACATAGTTTACTGTATTGTTGCTTTTAGTCAATAGAAAGGTGATCTAGAGTCTACAGGTAAGTTTGTTTGGATGTCCAGAAAATAATATCTTGCCCTGTGTCTTTCCAGGTTTTGAGCTGGCGAGCTGCAGGGCGGGCAATGCTGTTACTCAAATCGCCGAACAAGCAACTCTTTGCAACCAAGCTTAATCTCATCTACTAACTGATAAGCCTATAGATGATTTTATAATTATAAAAGTTCATAGGAAACAACATTGCTGGGTTTCATATGGGCCATATAGGGGTTTCCAGTAGTTATTGACCTCTGTTCATTAAATCAGATGTTATCTGATCCATTATATTGAGAAGGCTGCAAATGTGCTCTTTTCAGACTTTACAATAGCTGTTAGACGTTTAATTGGACAGGCATTTTGGTTGTCGTTGTCATCGCAGTTATATCCTAAATTGTCACAAGCTCATTCAGTACCTTTTAACACTAGGACCAGAATTCCATTTCAATAATGAGAGACTAGAAGAAAGTACAATAAACTTTAATGATACAATAAACAAATTAGATTTGGCGTAAATGGTCATTTTTACCGCTAGATTTCAATCTATGTCTCATGATAAATGCCCACTTAAGAGATTAATGCATTTATTGCGTTAAGATATCTTTTAAGAAGACAAAACAACACCAACATGTGAAAATATAGACAACAAAATTGGTCTAGAACCCTGATAATTCAGTGAGGTCAAAATGACCGCCTATGGCCTTTCTAGGTAAATGATAATAATTGATTTGCACATATAGCTACATTTCAAAAAGGTCAAAATGACCGATGTGGTCTTTCTAGTTAATAACATACAGTCACAGGTTTTCAGCACATAAGTTTCCCTCATGATTACCTTCATCATCTGAGCTCTCCTTTGCTCTCTCCTCAAAAGTAACAGGGAAAGGCAGCTCAGCATCAAAATGTCAAGAGTAAAAAATATGTCAACTCCTACCAGAGAACAGACCAGCTTATGATGTACCCTGCTGGCCTATGACACACACATGCACATGCACATGCACATGCACACTCGCACACACACACATTTAAATGATTTATTTATGTCCACATAGATACAGAGTACAAAGGACATAAACACTAGTAATGCAATCAGATGTTGGGAGTTGGTCAGATACAAGAGTGCCTAATTGGCGACCACAATAATGCATACAAAGAAGATATAATACCGCACAGGGTGATGACAAAGGCAGATTGACATACAGTTATACTGTAATACAAGATAAGGGACAGCATCCAATTTCAAGGGTACAAAAAGCAGCGCCTTCTCCATATTGAGCGACTGCCAATAATAGCAGATACTGAACAATACCTTGCTAACTGTTTGGCCCTTCTCTTAGGTAGACCAGCCATCTGAAGGCCTCTTACAACCAGCTTATGGACATGACCCAGGCTACCAAATATGAAAACTATAAGTTTACACCTGTAGCCCAGCTGTGAAATGGTCTGCTCCAGCTGTTGATATTTTAGCATCTTGGTTATAAAGGCCTCCTCTAGGCTGTGGTCAAAGGTACAGCCAACCTCAAGAACAAACACCTCTCTGAGATTTTCATTCACGACAACAACATCAGGAGTGTTAGCTGGAATATTAGAGAACACATCAGAGTCGTCACTACACAGACTGAACATGCTCGGCTTCACGGTGGAATGCTTATAGAGTGAAATAGAAGATCTAAAAATAGAGGAGATATCTTTTGATATCAAATCCACTATTCTATCGTGCCTACATATGTAAAGCCCTTTGTATGCATGGCAACCATTTAAGATGTGAGACATGGTTTCAGTAATCTGTTCATGACCATGATGTATACAGTGAGGAGCATGACTGTTCGGAAGCCAGATGGAAAGATTGAGCTTGGTTGGTAAGGCCTGTAGTCTTGCTTTTATAGTAAAGATAACAATGCTCTCATCTATAGCTAGGTTTTTAAATACTGCATGAGACACAGAGTGATCTGCTACAGGAAGACATGCGAGCTTTCCTTGGAGTTTCAACTCAGTCCAGTGTTGTCGCTGTCTCTGCTGTTGCGCCCTCAAGAGGTGACCTCGGGCATTTGTTAGTGGAAGCTGGTGTTCTGTTCCACAGATGTTTACGGTCGCTCTCACAGTGATGCCGGGATCAGATATAATCTCCTCCGAGACATTCACTGCCTCTGAGTTGGATCCCACCCACTCCAGTGTGACTTTGGCCCAGCCACATAGATCGTTTAAGTCAGGCCAATCAGACCACACACCAAAGCCAGGGGAGCCACTGTCCAGCTTTCCGCTGGGTTTTCTCCTGACCAGAATTCCATTTCAATAATGAGAGACTAGAAGAAAGTACAATAAACTTTAATGATACAATAAACAAATTAGATTTGGCGTAAATGGTCATTTTTACCGCTAGATTTCAATCTATGTCTCATGATAAATGCCCACTTAAGAGATTAATGCATTTATTGCGTTAAGATATCTTTTAAGAAGACAAAACAACACCAACATGTGAAAATATAGACAACAAAATTGGTCTAGAACCCTGATAATTCAGTGAGGTCAAAATGACCGCCTATGGCCTTTCTAGGTAAATGATAATAATTGATTTGCACATATAGCTACATTTCAAAAAGGTCAAAATGACCGATGTGGTCTTTCTAGTTAATAACATACAGTCACAGGTTTTCAGCACATAAGTTTCCCTCATGATTACCTTCATCATCTGAGCTCTCCTTTGCTCTCTCCTCAAAAGTAACAGGGAAAGGCAGCTCAGCATCAAAATGTCAAGAGTAAAAAATATGTCAACTCCTACCAGAGAACAGACCAGCTTATGATGTACCCTGCTGGCCTATGACACACACATGCACATGCACATGCACATGCACACTCGCACACACACACACACACACACACACACACACACACACACACACACACACACACACACACACACACACACACACACACACACACACACACACACACACACACACACACACACACACACAGAACAGATAAGAAGTAAGCTATAGGCAGCAGAGGGGTATTGTACTATAATGTTACAAATTAAGTTTATTCACCTTATGTTCCAACACAGGGGTCAGCCAATTACTTCCTATTGTGTTTACACTTCCTGTGACACAGTACTAGTGACCAAACAGACGGTGTTTTGAACAGGAAGTCATAACACAACTGGGTCAAGTGGGCGGGGCTACATAAGGTGAATAGGCTTACAACCATTATTTGACCTTCAGCTGATTGGTCAGGTTCTGCCCTCAAACCGTCTTCTTCGTATTCCCTGTAGGCTCAAAAGTTACATTTACATACAAGTTTACATTTACATTTACATGCTACACAATCACTGGGCTATGTTGTTGTCCTGCTGTGTTCAAATCCAGATGATGTTTCCACGTCAAATTTAACCTAAATTTTGTATGATTATTTTACCTCGTAATGCAACTTACAACTAATAAAGATCTGCTAAGCTGTAAGAAAAAAAGCCACTTTGTTTTCAATATAAAAGACACATTGTATAATGAAGGAAGGCCATCTAATTTGTGGCAATACTGCGCACCAAGGACTAAACCAAGTTGTTGATGATCATAGAAACACCTAGCCTATTATATTCCTGGGGGGGGGTGGGTGGGGGGGCATGGCTAATGGCTGATTGATAGCCTGGTAAACCATCCTGATCAGGTGGACTCACAGAATGTGAAATCACGTTAACAGGATGGTTTTAACCAGGCTAAATATATGATCAAATACAACGAAAAAATAAACATGTGTGTGTGTGTGTGTGTGTGTGTGTGTGTGTGTGTGTGCGCGTGCGTGCGTGAAAGACAGCAAGCATGCAGCAGCTGATTTACCTTTTTGAAAATGTCCCCCCATTAACAATCTGTTGATGAGTTAACATTTAATCAGTGAGACAGCTGCTGTGACGTCATTGAATTTGTATCCAAACACTCATTGCTTTTTTTCTCCACCTATCATCATCATCATCATCATCGTCGTCGTCGTCGTCATCGTCGTCATCTCATAGCTCGCCTCTTCTCCAAGAAGTAGCATGATTGCATCCTGCAATTTATCAACTTGCAAGACCAAGCACATTAACAGCATGTCAGTTAGTGCCATTTTTCAGACAATAAAATAATCAAAATAATAATAATAGAATAAAATACATCCTAATAGTGATCACTTGATTGCTTGAGAGGGTCATCCACCAATAGTGCAAAGCCTCCCCTGATTCTCCCACTTCTCAGGTAGCTCCACTTGATCATGACTTGCCATCATTGGTGCAAAGGTTGCGAGTTTGAGCCCCGGCCCCCGGGTGATGCAGGCTTATGCCTCCTCAGGCTTTGTGGGTTAGAGACACATTATTTCAAAGATATCTCAAGGTTTAATGGGGCTGTTGGTGAAGAAGGTTCTGCTGATGGACCCTCATGTATTTCTCATGTGTCTTCCTCCTCCTCCTCTTCTTCTTCTTCTTCTTCTTCTTCTTCTTCTTCTTCTTCTTCTTCTTCTTCTTCTTCTTCTTCTTCTTCCTCTTCCTCTTGCTCCTCAAAATGCCCAGCCCACAGCAGCTATGATTTTTTTAAATGATGTTTGAATGTACTAATCAGTTCCTGGTGGAGCTGAGGATGATTATACTGTATATACCATATCATCCTCAGCTCCACCAGGAACTGATTAGCCTGCAGGCGATGAGTGCTTGAAGGCCTGAGGTCTGCAGCCTCACAGATCAGGGACCAAACGGCCTTGATGAAGGGAAGGACATGATAGCAGACATCTCATTAATCACCCGTCAAGGCTTGAACCAAATAAGCAAAAGAGGCAAATTAAAAGGAAACTGACAAGAACCAAACTAAATCCTGGGCTAAGGGAGCAATAATTCAAGATGTGATAATAATTTGTTCAAATGATCAAAAAGATGGGTCGAATGACCAGGCTGGGGATTCGAACCCACAACCTTCATGCTGTGAGGAGACACGACAGTGCTTTAACCACTGAGCCACCTAGGCTATATTACACATTGGCAAATAATGCGTTTTAAATATATTTTTGATGACTGAATTGAACATTAGAACTCCCCCCGCCCCTTTTTTTCTTACCACTATAAGAAAGCAAATGCATTTTTTCCCCCAAACACGATGATCAGAAAACGCCCTACACGACTGATAAAGAACATCCCTACTGGTCACTTCCTCCGTTCGTAGAGAAAGTGGACAACTTCAGAGTCAGGAAACGGGCAGGAAAGATCATCACAGACCCATCTGAATACCGTACACACCAAAACTACCAGACACAAGAACATCCCTCTGATGAAACACCTAAACCGGTTACTTCAACACTTCACTGAACACTTGAACACTTCGCTTACACGGTAACATCAATGATGAACAGTTTGAACTTTGTATTTATACTACGGTATATACTTTAAACTTTATACCACGCTTATCATTATTATGTTTAGATTGACCTCTGTCCATCCTCAGTCCTTGTTTGTTTTTGTTTATTCTCTTGTTAGTTTTGGCTTGTGCATTCCTTGTGTGTGAGTACATTGAGAGCAAGGTAAACTGGAGTGAAATTGTGTATGTTCTTGACCAATACAGCTGATGAGAAGATAACATAACATAACATAACATAACATAACATAACATAACATAACATAACATAACATAAGATAACATAACATAACATAACATAACATAAGATAACATAACATAACATAACATAACATAACATAAGATAACATAACATAACATAACATAACATAACATAACATAACATAACATAAGATAACATAACATAACATAACATAACATAACATAACATAACATAAGATAACATAACATAAGATAACATAACATAACATAACATAACATAACATAACATAACATAACATAAGATAAGATAACATAACATAACATAACATAAGATAACATAACATAAGATAAGATAACATAACATAAGATAACATAACATAACATAACATAACATAACATAACATAAGATAACATAACATAACATAACATAACATAACATAACATAAGATAAGATAACATAACATAACATAACATAACATAACATAACATAAGATAACATAACACAACACAACACAACATAACATAACATAACATAACATAACATAACATAACATAACATAACATAAGATAACATAACATAACATAACATAACATAACATAAGATAACATAACATAACATAAGATAACATAACATAACATAACATAACATAACATAAGATAACATAACATAACATAACATAACATAACATAACATAAGATAACATAACATAACATAACATAACATAACATAACATAACATAAGATAGCATAACATAACATAACATAACATAACATAACATAACATAAGATAACATAACATAACATAACATAACATAACATAACATAAGATAACATAACATAACATAACATAACATAAGATAACATAACATAACATAACATAACATAACATAACATAACATAAGATAACATAAGATAACATAACATAACATAACATAACATAACATAACATAAGATAACATAAGATAACATAACATAACATAAGATAACATAACAACATAACATAAGATAACATAACATAACATAACATAACATAACATAAGATAACATAACATAAGATAACATAAGATAACATAACATAACATAACATAACATAACATAAGATAACATAACATAACATAAGATAACATAACATAAGATAACATAACATAACATAACATAACATAACATAACATAACATAAGATAACATAACATAACATAACATAACATAACATAACATAAGATAACATAACATAACATAACATAACATAACATAACATAAGATAACATAACATAAGATAACATAAGATAACATAACATAACATAACATAACATAACATAACATAACATAAGATAACATAACATAACATAAGATAACATAACATAACATAACATAACATAACATAACATAACATAAGATAACATAACATAACATAACATAACATAACATTACATAACATAACATAACATAACATAACATAACATAACATAACATAAGATAACATAACATAAGATAACATAAGATAACATAACATAACATAACATAAGATAACATAACATAAGATAACATAAGATAACATAACATAACATAACATAACATAACATAACATAAGATAACATAACATAACATAAGATAACATAACATAAGATAACATAACATAACATAACATAACATAACATAACATAACATAACATAACATAAGATAACATAACATAACATAACATAACATTACATAACATAACATAACATAACATAACATAACATAACATAAGATAACATAACATAAGATAACATAACATAACATAACATAACATAACATAACATTACATAACATAACATAACATAACATAACATAACATAACATAACATAAGATAACATAACATAACATAACATAACATAAGATAACATAAGATAACATAACATAACATAAGATAACATAACAACATAACATAAGATAACATAACATAACATAACATAACATAACATAACATAACATAAGATAACATAAGATAACATAACATAACATAACATAACATAACATAAGATAACATAACATAACATAACATAACATAACATAAGATAACATAACATAAGATAACATAACATAACATAACATAACATAACATAACATAACATAAGATAACATAAGATAACATAACATAACATAAGATAACATAACATAACATAAGATAACATAAGATAACATAACATAACATAACATAACATAAGATAACATAACATAACATAACATAACATAACATAAGATAACATAAGATAACATAACATAAGATAACATAACATAACATAACATAACATAACATAACATAACATAACATAAGATAACATAACATAACATAACATAACATTACATAACATAACATAACATAACATAACATAACATAACATAACATAAGATAACATAACATAACATAACATAACATAACATAACATAAGATAACATAACATAACATAACATAACATAAGATAACATAACATAAGATAACATAACATAACATAACATAACATAACATAACATAACATAACATAAGATAACATAACATAAGATAACATAACATAACATAACATAACATAACATAAGATAACATAACATAAGATAACATAAGATAACATAACATAACATAACATAACATAACATAACATAACATAACATAAGATAACATAAGATAACATAACATAACATAACATAAGATAACATAACATAAGATAACATAACATAACATAACATAACATAACATAAGATAACATAACATAAGATAACATAACATAACATAACATAACATAACATAACATAACATAACATAAGATAACATAAGATAACATAACATAACATAACATAAGATAACATAACATAAGATAACATAACATAACATAACATAACATAACATAACATAACATAAGATAACATAAGATAACATAACATAACATAACATAACATAACATAACATAACATAACATAAGATAACATAACATAAGATAACATAACATAACATAACATAACATAACATAACATAACATAAGATAACATAACATAGATAACATAACATAACATAACATAACATAACATAACATAAGATAACATAACATAACATAACATAACATAACATAACATAACATAAGATAACATAACATAACATAACATAACATAACATAACATAACATAACATAAGATAACATAACATAACATAACATAACATAACATAAGATAACATAACATAACATAACATAACATAACATAACATAACATAAGATAACATAAGATAACATAACATAACATAACATAACATAAGATAACATAACATAAGATAACATAACATAACATAACATAACATAACATAACATAACATAACAACATAACATAAGATAACATAACATAACATAACATAACATAACATAACATAACATAAGATAACATAACATAACATAACATAACATAACATAAGATAACATAACATAACATAACATAACATAACATACATACATAAGATAACATAACATAACATAACATAACATAACATAACATAAGATAACATAACATAACATAAGATAACATAACATAAGATAACATAACATAACATAACATAACATAACATAACATAACATAACATAAGATAACATAACATAACATAACATAAGATAACACAACAACACAACACAACACAACAACACAACATAACATAACATAAGATAACATACATAACATAACATAACATAAGATAACATAACATAACATAACATAACATAACATAAGATAACATAACATAACATAACATAACATAACATAAGATAACATAACAACATAACATAAGATAACATAACATAACATAACATAACATAACATAACATAACATAACATAGATAACATAACAACATAACATAAGATAACATAACATAACATAACATAACATAACATAACATAACATAAGATAACATAACATAAGATAACATAACATAACATAACATAACATAACATAAGATAACATAACAACATAACATAAGATAACATAACATAACATAACATAACATAACATAACATAACATAACATAACATAAGATAACATAACATAACATAACATAAGATAACATAACATAACATAACATAACATAACATAAGATAACATAACATAACATAAGATAACATAACATAAGATAACATAACATAACATAACATAACATAACATAACATAAGATAACATAACATAAGATAACATAACATAACATAACATAACATAACATAACATAACATAACATAAGATAACATAACATAAGATAACATAACATAACATAACATAACATAACATAACATAAGATAACATAACATAACATAACATAACATAACATAACATAACATAACATAAGATAACATAACATAAGATAACATAACATAACATAACATAACATAACATAAGATAACATAACATAAGATAACATAACATAACATAACATAACATAACATAACATAACATAAGATAACATAACATAACATAACATAACATAAGATAACATAACATAACATAACATAACATAACATAACATAAGATAACATAACATAAGATAACATAACATAACATAACATAACATAACATAAGATAACATAACATAACATAACATAACATAACATAACATAAGATAACATAACATAACATAACATAACATAACATAACATAACATAACATAACATAAGATAACATAACATAAGATAACATAACATAACATAACATAACATAACATAACATAACATAAGATAACATAACATAACATAAGATAACATAACATACATAACATAAGATAACATAACATAACATAACATAACATAACATAAGATAACATAACATAACATAACATAACATAACATAACATAAGATAACATAACATAAGATAACATAACATAACATAACATAACATAACATAACATAACATAAGATAACATAACATAACATAACATAACATAACATAACATAACATAACATAAGATAACATAACATAACATAACATAACATAACATAAGATAACATAACATAAGATAACATAACATAACTAACATAACATAACATAACATAACATAACATAAGATAACATAACATAAGATAACATAACATAACATAACATAAGATAACATAACATAAGATAACATAACATAACATAACATAACATAACATAACATAACATAACACAACACAACACAACATAACATAACATAACATAACATAAATAACATAACATAACATAACATAACATAACATAACATAACATAACATAACATAACATAACATAACATACATAAGATAACATAACATAACATAACATAACATAACATAACATAACATAAGATAACATAACATAACATAACATAACATAAGATAACATAACATAACATAACATAAGATAACATAACATAACATAACATAACATAACATAACATAACATAACATAAGATAACATAACATAACATAACATAACACAACATAACATAACATAACATAACATAAGATAACATAACATAACATAACATAACATAACATAACATAACATAACATAACATAACATAACATAACATAACATAACATAAGATAGATAACATAAGATAAGATAACATAACATAAGATAACATAACATAACATAACATAACATAACATAACATAACATAACATAAGATAAGATAACATAACATAAGATAACATAAGATAACATAACATAACATAAGATAACATAACATAACATAACATAACATAAGATAAGATAACATAAGATAAGATAACATAACATAACATAACATAACATAACATAACATAACATAAGATAAGATAACATAACATAAGATAACATAACATAACATAACATAACATAACATAACATAACATAACATAAGATAAGATAACATAAGATAAGATAACATAACATAACATAACATAACATAACATAACATAACATAAGATAAGATAACATAACATAACATAACATAACATAACATAAGATAACATAACATAACATAACATAACATAACATAACATAACATAACATAACATAACAACATAACATAAGATAACATAACATAACATAACATAACATAACATAACATAAGATAACATAACAACATAACATAAGATAACATAACATAACATAACATAACATAACATAACATAACATAACATAAGATACATAACATAAACATAACATAAATAACATAACATAAGATAACATAACATAACATAACATAACATAACATAACATAACATAACATAAGATAACATAACAACATAACATAAGATAACATAACATAACATAACATAACATAACATAACATAACATAACATAAGATAAGATAACATAACATAACATAACATAACATAAGATAACATAACATAACATAAGATAACATAACATAACATAACATAACATAACATACATAAGATAACATAACATAACATAACATAACATAACATAACATAACATAAGATAACATAACATAACATAACATAACATAACATAACATAACATAAGATAACATAACATAAGATAACATAACATAACATAACATAACATAACATAACATAACATAACATAAGATAACATAACATAACATAACATAACATAACATAACATAAGATAACATAACATAACATAACATAACATAACATAACATAACATAAGATAACATAACATAACATAACATAACATAAGATAACATAACATAACATAACATAACATAACATAACATAACATAAGATAACATAACATAACATAAGATAACATAACATAAGATAACATAACATAACATAACATAACATAACATAACATACATAACATAACATAGATAACATAACATAACATAACATAAATAACATAACATAACATAACATAACATAACATAAGATAACATAACATAACATAACATAACATAAGATAACATAACAACATAACATAAGATAACATAACATAACAACATAACATAACATAACATAACATAACATAACATAACATAACATAAGATAACATAACATAACATACATAACATAAGATAACATAACAACATAACATAACATAACATAACATAACATAACATAACATAAGATAACATAACATAACATAACATAACATAAGATAACATAACAACATAACATAACATAACATAACATAACATAACATAAGATAACATAACATAACATAACATAACATAACATAACATAAGATAACATAACATAAGATAACATAACATAACATAACATAACATAACATAACATAACATAAGATAACATAACATAACATAACATAACATAACATAACATAACATAACATAAGTACATAACAACATAACATAAGATAACATAACATAACATAACATAACATAACATAACATAACATAACATAAGATAATAACATAACATAACATAACATAACATAACATAAGATAACATAACATAACATAAGATAACATAACATACATAACATAACATAACATAACATAACATAACATACATAACATAACATAACATAACATAACATAACATAGATAACATAACATAAGATACATAACATAACATAACATAACATAACATAACATAACATAACATAAGATAACATAACATAAGATAACATAACATAACATAACATAAATAACATAACATAACATAACATAACATAACATAAGATAACATAACATAACATAACATAACATAACATAACATAACATAACATAGCATAAGATAACATAACATAACATAACATAACATAACATAACATAACATAACATAAGATAACATAACATAAGATAACATAACATAACATAACATAACATAACATAACATAACATAAGATAACATAACATAACATAACATAACATAACATAACATAACATAAGATAACATAACATAACATAACATAACATAACATAACATAAGATAAGATAACATAACATAAGATAACATAACATAACATAACATAACATAACATAACATAACATAACATAAGATAACATAACATAAGATAACATAACATAAGATAACATAACATAACATAACATAACATAACATAACATAGCATAACATAATAACATAACATAACATAACATAACATAACATAACATAACATACATAACATAACATAACATAACATAACATAACATAAGATAACATAACATAACATAACATAACATACATAAATAACATACATAACATAACATAACATAACATAACATAATAACATAACATAACATAATAACATAACATAACATAACATAACATAACACAACATAACATAAGATAACATAACATAACATAACATAACATAACATAACATAACAACATAAGATAACATAACATAACATAACATAACATAACATAACATAACATAACATAACATAACATAACATAACATAACATAAGATAACATAACATAACATAACATAACATAAGATAACATAACATAACATAACATAACATAACATAACATACAACATAACATAAGATAACATAACATAACATAACATAAATAAGATAACATAACATAAGATAACATAACATAACATAACATAACATAAGATAACATAACATAACATAACATAACATAAGATAACATAACATAACATAACATAACATAAGATAACATAACATAACATAACATAACATAACATAACATAACATAACATAACATAGAACATAACATAACATAACATAACATAAGATAACATAACATAACATAAACATAACATAACATAACATAACATAACATAACATAACATAAGATAACATAACATAACATAACATAACAACAAACATAAGATAACATAACATAACATAACATACATAACATAACACAACACAACATAAGATAACATAACATAACATAACATAACATAACATAACATAACATAACATAACATAACATAAGATAACATAACATAACATAACATAAGATAACATAACATAACATAACATAACATAACATAACATAACATAACATAACATAACATAACATAACATAACATAACATAACATAACATAACATAAGACATAACATAACATACATAACATAAGATAACATAACATAACATAA
>NC_139626.1:42893989-42901532 GCF_964638095.1 Poromitra crassiceps | reverse complement strand
GATAACATAACATAACATAACATAACATAACATAACATAACATAAGATAACATAACATAAGATAACATAACATAACATAACATAACATAACATAACATAAGATAACATAACAACATAACATAAGATAACATAACATAAACATAACATAACATAACATAACATAACATAACATAACATAACATAACATAACATAACATAACATAAGATAACATAACATAACATAACATAACATAACATAAGATAACATAACATAACATAATAACATAACATAACATAACATAACATAACATAACATAACATAACATAAGATAACATAACATAAGATAACATAACATAACATAACATAACATAACATAACATAAACATAACATAAGATAACATAACATAAATAACATAACATAACATAACATAACATAACATAACATAAATAACATAACATAACATAACATAACATAACATAACATAACATAACATAACATAACATAACATAACATAACATAACATAACATAACATAACATAACATAACATAACATAACATAACATAACATAACATAACATAACATAACATAACATAACATAACATAACATAACATAACATAACATAACATAACATAAGATAACATAACATAACATAACATAACATAACATAACATAACATAACATAACATAAGCATAACATAACATAACATAACATAACATAACATAAGCATAACATAACATAACATAACATAACATAACATAACATAAGAAACATAACATAACATAACATAACATAACATAACATAACATAACATAACATAAGATAACATAACATAAGATAACATAACATAACATAACATAACATAACATAACATAACATAACATAACATAACATAACATAAGATAACATAACATAACATAACATAAGATAACATAACATAACATAACATAACATAACATAAGATAACATAACATAACATAACATAACATAACATAACATAAGATAACATAACATAACGATAACATAACATAACATAACATAACATAACATAACATAACATAAGATAACATAACATAACATAACATAACATAACATAACATAACATAACATAACATAACATAACATAACATAACATAACATAACATAAGAACATAACATAACATAACATAACATAACATAACATAACATAACATAACATAACATAACATAAGATAACATAACATAACATAACATAACATAACATAACATAACATAACATAACATAACATAACATAACATAACATAACATAACATAACATAACATAACATAACATAACATAACATAACATAACATAACATAACATAACATAACATAACATAACATAACATAACATAACATAACATAACATAACATAACATAACATAACATAACATAAGATAACATAACATAACATAACATAACATAACATAACATAACATAACATAACATAACATAACATAACATAACATAACATAACATAACATAACATAACATAAGATAACATAACATAACATAACATAATAACATAACATAAGCATAACATAACATAACATAACATAACATAACATAACATAACATAACATAACATAACATAACATAAGATAACATAACATAACATAACATAACATAACATAACATAACATAAGATAACATAACATAACATAACATAACATAAGATAACATAACATAACATAACATAACATAACATAAATAACATAACATAACATAACATAACATAACATAACATAACATAACATAACATAACATAACATAACATAACATAACATAACATAACATAACATAAGCATAACATAATAGATAACATAACATAACATAAGATAACATAACATAACATAACATAACATAACATAACATAACATAAGATAAGATAACATAACATAACATAACATAACATAACATAACATAACATAACATAACATAGATAACATAACATAACATAAATAACATAACATAACATAACATAACATAACATAACATAACATAACATAATAACGATAACATAAGATAAGATAACATAACATAACATAACATAACATAACATAACATAACATAAGCATAAGATAACATAACATAACATAACATAACATAACATAAGATAACATAACATAACATAACATAACATAACATAACATAACATAAGATAACATAACATAACATAACATAAGCATAACATAACATAACATAACATAACATAACATAACATAAGCATAACATAACAACATAACATAAGATAACATAACATAACATAACATAACATAACATAACATAACATAACATAAGATAACATAACATAACATAACATAACATAAGATAACATAAGCATAACATAACATAACATAACATAACATAACATAACATAACATAACATAAGATAACATAAATAACATAACATAACATAACATAACATAACATAACATAACATAAACATAACATAACATAACATAAGATAACGATAACATAACATAACATAACATAACATAAGATAACATAACATAACATAAGATAACATAACATAACATAACATAACATAACATAACATAACGATAACATAACATAACATAACATAACATAACATAACATAACATAAGATAACATAACATAACATAACATAACATAACATAACATAACATAAGCATAACATAACATAAGATAACATAACATAACATAACATAACATAACATAACATAACATAACATAAGATAACATAACATAACATAACATAACATAACATAACATAAAACATAACATAACATAACATAAAC
Source organism: Poromitra crassiceps (assembly GCF_964638095.1). NCBI lineage: Eukaryota > Metazoa > Chordata > Actinopteri > Beryciformes > Melamphaidae > Poromitra > Poromitra crassiceps. The sequence continues at coordinate 42,898,749 of NC_139626.1, read as the reverse complement.
ATAACATAACATAACATAACATAACATAAGATAACATAACATAACATAACATAACATAAGATAACATAACATAACATAACATAACATAACATAACATAACATAAGATAACATAACAACATAACATAAGATAACATAACATAAGCATAACATAACATAACATAACATAACATAACATAACATAACATAACATAACATAACATAACATAACATAACATAACATAACATAACATAACATAAACATAACATAACATAACATAACATAACATAAGATAACATAACATAACATAACATAACATAAGATAACATAACAACATAACATAAGATAACATAACATAACAAACATAACATAACATAACATAACATAACATAACATAACATAACATAAGATAACATAACATAACATAACATAACATAAGATAACATAACAACATAACATAACATAACATAACATAACATAACATAACATAACGATAACATAACATAACATAACATAACATAAGATAACATAACAACATAACATAACATAACATAACATAACATAACATAAGATAACATAACATAACATAACATAACATAACATAACATAAGATAACATAACATAAGATAACATAACATAACATAACATAACATAACATAACATAACATAAGATAACATAACATAACATAACATAACATAACATAACATAACATAACATAAGATAACATAACAACATAACATAAGATAACATAACATAACATAACATAACATAACATAACATAACATAACATAAGATAATATAACATAACATAACATAACATAACATAACATAAGATAACATAACATAACATAAGATAACATAACATAACATAACATAACATAACATAACATAACATAAGATAACATAACATAACATAACATAACATAACATAACATAACATAAGATAACATAACATAAGATAACATAACATAACATAACATAACATAACATAACATAACATAACATAAGATAACATAACATAAGATAACATAACATAACATAACATAAGATAACATAACATAACATAACATAACATAACATAAGATAACATAACATAACATAACATAACATAACATAACATAACATAACATAGCATAAGATAACATAACATAACATAACATAACATAACATAACATAACATAACATAAGATAACATAACATAAGATAACATAACATAACATAACATAACATAACATAACATAACATAAGATAACATAACATAACATAACATAACATAACATAACATAACATAAGATAACATAACATAACATAACATAACATAACATAACATAAGATAAGATAACATAACATAAGATAACATAACATAACATAACATAACATAACATAACATAACATAACATAAGATAACATAACATAAGATAACATAACATAAGATAACATAACATAACATAACATAACATAACATAACATAGCATAACATAAGATAACATAACATAACATAACATAACATAACATAACATAAGATAACATAACATAACATAACATAACATAACATAACATAACATAAGATAACATAACATAACATAACATAACATAACATAAGATAACATAACATAACATAACATAACATAACATAACATAAGATAACATAACATAACATAACATAACATAACATAACATAACATAACATAACACAACACAACATAAGATAACATAACATAACATAACATAACATAACATAACACAACACAACATAAGATAACATAACATAACATAACATAACATAACATAACATAACATAACATAAGATAACATAACATAACATAACATAAGATAACATAACATAACATAACATAACATAAGATAACATAACATAACATAACATAACATAACATAACATAACATAACATAACATAAGCATAACATAACATAACATAACATAAGATAAGATAACATAACATAAGATAACATAACATAACATAACATAACATAAGATAACATAACATAACATAACATAACATAAGATAACATAACATAACATAACATAACATAAGATAACATAACATAACATAACATAACATAACATAACATAACATAACATAACATAAGATAACATAACATAACACAACATAACATAAGATAACATAACATAACATAACATAACATAACATAACATAACATAACACAACACAACATAAGATAACATAACATAACATAACATAACACAACACAACATAAGATAACATAACATAACATAACATAACATAACATAACACAACACAACATAAGATAACATAACATAACATAACATAACATAACATAACATAACATAACATAACATAAGATAACATAACATAACATAACATAAGATAACATAACATAACATAACATAACATAACATAACATAACATAACATAAGATAACATAACATAACATAACATAACATAACATAACATAACATAACATAAGATAACATAACAACATAACATAAGATAACATAACATAACATAAGATAACATAACATAACATAACATAACATAACATAACATAACATAAGATAACATAACATAACATAACATAAGATAACATAACATAACATAACATAACATAACATAACATAACATAAGATAACATAACATAACATAACATAAGATAACATAACATAACATAACATAACATAACATAACATAACATAAGATAACATAACATAACATAACATAAGATAACATAAGATAACATAACATAACATAAGATAACATAACATAACATAACATAACATAACATAACATAACATAACATAACATAAGATAACATAACATAACATAACATAAGATAACATAACATAACATAACATAACATAACATAACATAACATAACATAAGATAACATAACATAACATAACATAAGATAACATAACATAACATAAGATAACATAAGATAACATAACATAACATAACATAACATAACATAACATAAGATAACATAACATAACATAACATAAGATAACATAACATAACATAACATAACATAACATAACATAAGATAACATAACATAACATAACATAACATAACATAACATAAGATAACATAACATAACATAACATAAGATAACATAAGATAACATAACATAACATAAGATAACATAACATAACATAACATAAGATAACATAAGATAACATAACATAACATAAGATAACATAACATAACATAACATAACATAACATAACATAACATAACATAACATAAGATAACATAACATAACATAACATAAGATAACATAACATAACATAACATAACATAACATAACATAACATAACATAAGATAACATAACATAACATAACATAAGATAACATAACATAACATAAGATAACATAAGATAACATAACATAACATAACATAACATAACATAACATAAGATAACATAACATAACATAACATAAGATAACATAACATAACATAACATAACATAACATAACATAAGATAACATAACATAACATAACATAACATAACATAACATAACATAACATAACATAAGATAACATAACATAAGATAACATAACATAACATAACATAAGATAACATAACATAACATAACATAACATAACATAACATAAGATAACATAACATAACATAACATAAGATAACATAACATAACATAACATAACATAACATAACATAAGATAACATAACATAACATAACATAACATAACATAACATAACATAACATAACATAAGATAACATAACATAACATAACATAACATAACATAACATAACATAACATTACATAACATAACATAACATAACATTACATAACATAACATAACATAACATAACATAACATAAGATAACATAACATAACATAACATAACATAACATAACATAACATTACATAACATAACATAACATAACATAACATAACATAACATAACATAACATTACATAACATAACATAACATAACATTACATAACATAACATAACATAACATAACATAAGATAACATAACATAACATAACATAACATAACATAACATAACATTACATAACATAACATAACATAACATAACATAACATAACATAAGATAACATAACATAACATAACATAACATAACATTACATAACATAACATAACATAACATAACATAACATAACATAAGATAACATAACATAACATAACATAACATAACATAAGATAACATAACATAACATAACATAACATAACATAACATAAGATAACATAACATAAGATAACATAACATAACATAACATAACATAACATAACATAACATTACATAACATAACATAACATAACATAACATAACATAACATAAGATAACATAACATAACATAAGATAACATAACATAACATAACATAAGATAACATAACATAACATAACATAACATAACATAACATAACATAACATAACATAAGATAACATAACATAACATAACATAACATAACATAACATAAGATAACATAACATAACATAACATAACATAACATAACATAACATAACATAACATAAGATAACATAACATAACATAACATAACATAACATAACATAACATAAGATAACATAAGATAACATAACATAACATAACATAACATAACATAACATAACATAACATAACATAACATAACATAAGATAACATAACATAACATAACATAACATAACATAACATAACATAACATAACATAAGATAACATAACATAACATAACATAACATAACATAACATAACATAACATAACATAACATAAGATAACATAACATAACATAA
>NC_139626.1:42886489-42888989 GCF_964638095.1 Poromitra crassiceps | reverse complement strand
GGCCATTTGTCCTATTAACGTCTCCAAGTCCATAAAACACTAGTGCCACTCCACAACGTTCATACAACAACACTGTAGGACTAGTTTGCCTCCCTTGTTTACATATGAATTTAGTGTATCAGTTTTGGAAGGAAATATAAAAGTCCATATACAATACAACACAGGCTGTGGCCAGTGCTATGGTCTCTAAAGTCCCCCAAGGCGTGTCTCAAATGGCACCCTTCCAAGCGCACTGCTTTTGACAAAAACCTAAAGCATAACACTTAATACAGGAGCACCATGAAGACTAGTGTAATGTTAAGACCTCGATGTAGTGCAGTAAAAGATCATTGAAATTTCAGTTCTTGTGTGGCTCAACACAAACTGCAAACAGGTGTCAAATTAGAAGCCATGTCAAAAACGACCGCAATACAAGTGGAGGAGAGCGAAATTTACGACTGTCAAAATGAGTGCGTTTCTTGGGCAACAGGGTGCCATTTGAGAACCTGCTCTGATCAACTGCACTATACCAGACATCCACTAGGTTTTTCTCCACCGCCACGCCCCGCACAACGCCAACCACCTCTCAGCAGACGCTGAGGAGGGGCAGGGGGAGGGGATCGCTGTCACGCCGCTGGTTCTTCTTCAGCAGTTGGATGCGGTTGTGGCAGTAGAACTTGATGGCTCGCCAGTCGCGGTGGTTGCTGACCAGCAGGGGGCACTGCTGCAGGCAGCGCTCACAGTCGGCCTTGGCGGGGACGCGGAGCTCGGCGATGTTCCGGGTCAGGTGCTCCTCCACCGCCGCGCGCTCCGCCTCCGACCAAGGACGCTTCAGGACGCCGCGCTTTCCTGAGAGCGTGGGAGGGAGAAGAAGGGAGTTTTAGAAGACACATGAGCGCCACACACGCACACACACGCATGCATTGCACGCACACACACATACAGCAAAACTCACAATTCTGGGTGATCATAATATCTTACAGCCATATTCCTGCTCTCATTCGCTCACACACATTTGCGATGAACATTTGGCATACTGAACTCAGTGAATATGCAGATCACGAACCTGATCGGGGCTGACTGGAGCTTCTCCTGCGGCTGGTGTGCGTAGGGGGAGGGGGAGCAGGCGCAGCGGGTGGCTGGGTCTTGGGGATCTTCTTGGGTCGCCCCACACGCCCGTTGTTCTTGCCCTTCCTGACAAACAGCAGGGTGGGGGTGGGTGTTGGGGCAGGAGGGGGAGGGGGAGGGGGAGGGGTGGCAGGGGCGGGCGGCTCGGGCTTCTCCTTCACCTGCTCCCCATCAGACTCGCACTCCGAATACGAGTCTGCAGAGTTTCCTGACATCACTGGAGAGAGGGAGGCAAAGGGAGAGAGTTGTCCACCTGTCAGAGCGGAAACTGTTGCTTCTACAGCTCTCAAACACTTCCCACGCACACACATACACATGATGAGCAGGAGGGGGCGCTCATAGAGACACGCAACACACATACACATGATGAGCAGGAGGGGGCGCTCATAGAGACACGCAACACACATACACATGATGAGCAGGAGGGGGCGCTCATAGAGACACGCAACACACATACACATGATGAGCAGGAGGGGGCGCTCATAGAGACACGCACACACATACACATGATGAGCAGGAGGGGGAGCTCATAGAGACACGCAACACACATACACATGATGAGCAGGAGGGGGCGCTCATAGAGACACGCACACACATACACATGATGAGCAGGAGGGGGCGCTCATAGAGACACGCACACACATACACATGATGAGCAGGAGGGGGCGCTCATAGAGACACGCACACACATACACATGATGAGCAGGAGGGGGGGAGCAACTCTTTTCAAGGCAGGAGGCGCTTGAGCACATAGGGAAAAGAAAGTGGGCGCTGATAGAGACATTTTTTAATTCATCCACTCATTCATTCATCCATCCATCTATCTCACCGTCCAGCTCCAGGCAGATGTGGTGCAGGCTCATTCCTCTGAACAGCACTCCGTCCCTCTCTCCACACAGCACCACGCGACCCACTCTGCCCATCAGGCCCGGGTCCTGGCCAATCCCGGAGCAGCACTGAGTCACATGGTATTCCCTCTCCAGGAAGTGCTCCAGCCTCTCCACGGCGCTGCCTCCAGGCTGCCCGGGCTCCTCTCCCTCTCCCAGCAGCAGCAGCTGGGTCAGGATGGCCACCTGGCGCCGCACCCGGGTCTGGGTCAGGGCGCGGGGGTTGCGCGTGCCGCTGGAGCGGGCCAGGCTGCGGAGGAGGTCGGTGCCTCGGAGCGGCGTGGCGGGGGAGTGGTACGGCCTGGCAAACACGTACGGGTTTGCAGGGTCCACTCCCACATCTGTCCGCGTCTGCAGGAGCAGCTCCAGGCAGGGCTCGCAGTGAGGGGGCAGGATGAGGGGCTGGACCCGCCCTCGTTTACCCTGCACCCCGACTCTAGCTAGGTGGGGGAGCACCAGGCGCTCGAAGGGCGACAGGGAGGCCTCCAGCGGGGTGAGAGCCGGAG